>NW_010131553.1:0-3184 GCF_000699245.1 Pterocles gutturalis | reverse complement strand
AACCCTGCAGGTCCCACGGCAGGTCTGTCCCCACTGTATCACACAGGTCAGCCTCAGCACCCCAGTGATGCTCGGGGCAGGACCATCTCCCCTGGGGCAGGTCCTTGTCCCCCCTCCCCACCCCAGCAGTACAGGTATGGGGTGGACAGCCCCCCCATTCCCCATCAGTGCCCCCTGTGCCCCATGGGCAAAGGGGCTGAAGGACAGTGGCGGGGGGGAGCCCAGCTTCTGGCATTTCCTCATTCTGATGGCCTGGCTGCCGTCCCAGGGAGGTTTGCAACATGGCTTTTCTGGCTGAAGTGATGGTGATTTATTCCCTTTGCCAGTTCCTGGTTTGTGCTCCTGGGGAGTTAACTCTGCTTTGGAAGAAGAAAGAGGGGAAGAGGCAGTGAGCCTGGTTCCCCGGAGTCCTTCCCTCACCTGTGGAGCCAGGGGGGTTATTTCCAGTCAGCCTGGGCAGGACTGAAAAGTCTCTTGAAACGTGCATCAGAGCTGGGGTTAAAGCAGCTTTGGATAAGCCCTTTTATTCCTTAAATCTGTTCCAGTCCCAGGAGGTACGTGGTACTCGCTGTGCTCCTCAGGGGCACGCTCCGGGTGTGGGAAGGAGACTTAAATGTTTTATTTTTCTTGGAAACAAAATGGATGTAGCCAAAAAAGTGAGTATTTCTGCTCTCAGAAGACCTGAATGGAGACGTCAGATGCTGAACGCTCCTCTCCAGCCGGGGCTTCTCGAGGGTTAAGGCAGCAGGACATGCCAGAGACATGGCACTGTGCAGAGGGCTCTGCAAACATAAGCTGTGGTGCTTCATGGTCCAAAGGTCCCTCCATGCACATTGAATGTCCTGTGGGGGCAGGGATCACTGCTGTCCCTCCAGCGTGTGTGTTGGTGGGACCACACTCCATGGAGCCGGGTGCCAAAGGGACTGTCCTGGTGCAGAAAGCAGGACATTCCTCAGCAGTGCCTTGACTGAGAGCTCTGCTACATCAGTTGATTCCTCCTGCGGCTTGCTGGTCTTTCAACCCACGTGCTCGTTAGGGAATGTAGATACTAATCATGTGCTTTATCGCAAATAACCCCCAGCGCAGAAGCTGAAGCACAGAGCAGGCTCTGTGATGACCTGCACGGGGTTGAATCCACAGCTACTCGAGACTCAGTTGTGGTTTAGCCAAGGTAGGCTGGCTCAGGCTCTGTACCTGGGGGATGAGCTTTTGTGCAAACAGGAACCAGTTTGGTTGCACTGGACAGGACCATTACCTGGAGCTCCTGGTGAGATTGCTGCCCCATTCTTTGGCACAGTTTGACTCAGTGATGTGTTTCAGACATTGCTTTTTATTAGAGTTATTGTACAACTAAGCTGTCTTTTATCTGATAAATCTGAATACCAAGGCAGTGAAATAGGTCTTGATTTTTTTTGTCCAGAACTGAAGTGGAGGTTGTGCCTTGCCACCACAGGTCCATCCTTCAGAGTTTGCAGCTCAAACACAGACTGCAAGTTATGGGAACCTGCTCGGCTATCCTCCTGTACCAGAGGATGTGGAAGAGGCCTGAAAAGGTGGTCTCATTGTTAAAGAATTGGTCAAGGATATCAGGGTCTTCCCAGGCAAACGTGCTGGAGTCCCGTTATCATTAGTATCTCAGTCCCCCACGTCTGTCAAAACAGGATAATGACCGAGGCGGCTCCCCGTTAGCGGTGAGGGATGATCTACTCGGCAGATTGACGCTGCTGCGAGCCCAGGGACACCTGAGCAGGCTCCTGCAGCCCAGCTCTGTCCAGAACGGCTGATCCTGCTGCAGAACCTGAGCAGGGCTGCTCAGCCAGGGCAGAGAGGCAGAAAAGCCTTGTTTGCCTGCCACTGAGCCTAAGCTCACAGCCCCTGCCAAGCCTCAGGTGCAAAATACGTCGCATTATCCATGTTTTTCATCTGTGAGAGCCCCTCCCTCCCTCTGCCTGGGCAACAGAGATTTGACTGCTTTGTTTCACCCAGCTTTTGTCTGTCTGATCCCATTCTTTGGGGCAGGAGGGGCTCTTCTGTCCAGTTTTCGTAGGGTGCCTGGCAGAGCGGAGCTCCTGTCTTGCTCAGTGCCCATCACTGCTATTGTCCTGCAAATAACAGCAGTAATTGCAATGTCCTCGGTGAGCTGCACACAGGAATGAGCATGCTAGAGCTAGACTAGCATCCCCAAGCAGTGATATAAGGGTGTCATTAATAACCTAGCTGAAGGCCAGCTTTACATTGTATTAGATATTTTAATTAGGGAACTGCTTCCCGGTTAGGATTGAAGCTAGTTGACTTCCACTGGGCTGTGCTTTAAATCATCTTGTATCTTGCTCAGTAAGAAACCGATCTCCTCGAATTGCACATGCCATAACTCAGCAGAGGGAGAGTTTCCTTAATAGGGAAGATCAATAAATGAGGTTTATCTAAGGCTGCAGCATGCAAAAGATATGTCTGAGCACCACGGTCGTCACTCTTGGTCTCCCCTGCCTCCAGGTGACTCCGCAGCATCCTGGCCACAGTCCTTTGCACTGACTTTGGGTCAGTTGACCTTGCCATGAAGAATTAGCTTTGGGAGGGAGAGTTTTAAGCAGGTAACACATTGTTCATAGGTGCAGAAGAAGCAGCATGAGCATGATAAGTCAGGGGAGGTGGCGGGAGGGGGGGGGGTCTGCGTGCTCCACAGAGATACAGAAGTGAAAAAAACTGTTGCCTAATCAGGCACTCCATTTCCAGGCATCTGTTAGGCAGAGACCACGGTGTTTGTCTCGGTGAAATGCGTTATGGCGAAAGAGGGATTTTCTTCTCCTTTCTTGGGTGGATTTTGGTGTGTGGCAGCGATGGCAAGCAATGGCAATGTGGTGGCAGCTAGCAGCCGGAGGGGACCAAGCAGTGGGGATGGGTCCTGCTCCAGAGCCCCAGCAGTCGAAGTACAACTAAAGTCATCACACCAAAATCCACAGAAAACATTTTGAGGTTTCTTCCTTTTCAGCTATCCTGCTGTCTTCAAAGGCCCTTTAATTCTGTCATCCTTTTTAATCAAAATAGCTGGAGACAGCAAAGCTGTTTATCCCCAAACATTGCCAGCATCTCTCTACGTGTTCAGTGGCAGTTACAGGACAGAGAAAACACACTACAAGGAAATCTGCTTGCAGCAAAATTCGCATCCCCGTGGGAGTGTGGAGAA
>NW_010131552.1:43129-77565 GCF_000699245.1 Pterocles gutturalis | reverse complement strand
TCTAACATTCTGTGATTCTGTGAATTTTTCTGCTATGATGTCCATGGCTTGGAAGACAAAATCAAGAATTGAGTACTTTGGTAGTCTTTAATGTCTCACTGTAGGCAAATGTAACTTTTAGTAATTGTGCAAAGGGACATAGATAGTGACAGTAAATCACATGTTAGATATCCTTCATAAAAACCTAAATATTGGTGATAGTTTGAATCAGATGTTTGATTTTTCACTTAGAGTAAAATTAGTAAGATATAGTGAGGGAAACAATGCATTAATAGTTTTGATAAATTGTATTTTTTTAGTATCTCATCTTTGGTAATTTGCTAGTAAGGAATTGTTAAAAATTCCATATGTCTGGTAAGGCCATTTAAAGAACAGTGGCAGACTTTGTGTGTCTGTTTTAAGTGTATTTGCCCTTGCTTAACAGTAAAATGGAAGTTCACAGAATGTAGTGGAAGCTTATGTTGGGTTGGACTTGATGATCCTTGAGGTCTTCTCCAACCTTAATGATTCTATGATTCTGTGATTATCAGTACTGTGTTACAGATAACATGAAAATAATTTGAAATAATTGCTGATAATTTTAAAGTATTTTAGAGAAGTATTCCAAATGCTGATAGTTTCTCACTAAAAGATGAAGTTAAATTCACCTTCAGTCCATGAGGAGCTGATCTAATGCAATCTTTTTATGACCTGTGATTGTTTTAATCTTCCTGTTTCTACATTCCAAAGCTTTGAGTGTAGTATGGTTTTGTTGTGTGGGCACAGATTTGCCCTTTGGTAGGTTACATTTGTTTTCTGCTGTATATTGATACTTAGTGCAGTATTTTGCATGTTGTCCTCTGTTTTCCTTTCACTAAGCTACTATATAAGGAGGAACTGAACGTATTAATTTTTTTTAAATTCATTTGAGTTAAACGGTTTAAAAATGAAAGGTTTTTTTAATTTCTTATTTTAATAGTATGTGCTCTGCAGCTTTGACTTTTAAACCTTGAAATAAACTGGAAGATGCAGAAAAATCTTCTAATTTAGTAAAATTGTTGTATAAAGAAAATATGCTTTCAACTAGTTGTGCGTAGCTTGTTGGTGGTTAATGGAATTTAAATATATTTAAAAATACTACATGTTTCTGACTAGCGTCTGGATTAAAGATGAAGAGCAAGTTGTTGGTGAGGAGCCTGTCACATTATTTGGTCCAGCTATTGGGGATGATACTGGAAACATGCCAGAGTCTATCACATCACTGCTGCCTCTGGATCCAGACAAGGAATGTTTTAGGATGCGTTTTGTGTGTGTTTTGAAGTTGGGTTGAAAAGAGTGGGAGAAGCTTGAAATGCAGCAGGGATTTAGACAATTTTCAGTTGTTTCTGCTGTTCTGTATCAGTGTTGAAGCCAACGAGAGTCTTGTAAGTTTTGGTGCCTGTCAGCTGGGCAGTCTTTTCTTGGCTCAGCAGTAAAGAAAACTTCCTTTCTGTGTTTCTAATAGGATTGAGTGTGTCATCCTGTGAATGTGAATGTCACCTCATCTGTCTTCCAGAGTTAGTTCAGTTAGTGTTCAGGAAGGAGTCTCTTTCATAGTAATTTGACAAAAAGATCGAACACGGGAGTGTTCCCCTGAAACTGAGTGCAGGGATTCAGTGCTTCATATTCAGATCTTCCCACCTCTTCGCTTTTGTACTAATGGAAATCTGAACATACATATGCTGAGGGATTTTGAGGAAGATTTATTTGAATGCTGAGATTGCAAAGAGAATTTAGGTGTTCTGAGCTGGGGGTTAGTCAGCTTGTTAATTTACTGTGTAGTTGCAAAGTATGCAGCAGTGAAAGAAACATGGAAAAAGGGAAGTTTGAACCTTTATTTATATATTTCTTAAAGCCTCCTGAAAGATTTATCGGGTATTTTCTTAATCAAAAAAAGCGTTCACTTTTGCCTTTTATATGCTGTGCATACAGGTAATGTATTATTCCACATTCACATTAGATCAAATTTTTCTTGTTCCAAAACTTTTTGTGGATCTTTGGAGATGCCTCAAAAAAAAGAGGGCATAGCCATATTAAAGAGTTTTAAAGAATGAGTAGTCATTTTGTAAGAAGCCGTTCTTTCTGTGCACATGCCAACATCTCAAAACCTGCTTGAGAACAGCAGAACTGTTCTTTAATATCAAATTGAGTGAATTTTAAAGGTGGTGCTTTTAAAATTTGGCCAATAATCAACTCAACCTTCTTCTGGTCCTAGTGTCAGTGAATTGTAGAGGTGCTTAGTTCAGTCAGTTATCTTGAATCTCTGCTGGGATCAGGCTTGACCGCCCATTTCAGTAGCACTTGGTAAGCTGCTTTTGCTGGAAGAAAGTAAGTATTGATCATCTGAAAAGTTTACCTGAAGTTGGCAACAAGGTGGTTGTCTCGGAAGAGACACCACTATGATGTGCTGTACTGCCCTCTCTTATGCTTTGGGTATTGACATTCAGTGTTGCAGCAGGGGTGGTTTCCCTCCTAGCCCTACTAGGTAGGGACTGAGGCCTACTCTGCTCGTATCCAGCTTGTATCTAAGCTAAACTAATGCTATGTTGCTTCATTATATTGACTCATCCAGAAAGTTGCTGTCATTAGTTGATGTTTCTCCCATGTACCACAAACTTTCGTGTTGTGAGACAGTGAGAGCAGGGGAACCAGAAGAACCTCAGGGATTTTGCTGTGTTTTGCTTTCTAGTAATTTTCATAGAAGTATTTTCATTGATTTCGTAGACTTTTTTATTTTAAACAGCTGTTACTGCTTTTCAGAATTAAGTGGAACGGAGCAACTTTGTCTGCTCGTGAGGAAGCTGCCTCCATGTACGTGTAGAAACAGGGTTTGAGCAAATTAATGTGCTCTGTTCAGAGCTTCTGGGGTACAAAAGATGCAGGGTAAGCATTAAGACTTTTAGCTTGACCCTCCCTCCCATGGCAACATTTTTAGTTTTGGAGACTGTGGTTCCACAGAGATTTCTCTTGGTGGCACTGCTGGCTTAATTTTTTTAACCCGGAGCGGTTTCCTGATCCATTCACAGTATGGCACTTCAAGCAGTTCCACGGAGGCTGAGGAGGTGTTATGGGATCGATCAGAGGCAAATGGCGGACGGTAGGACCAGCTTAAGCTGGCACCATTTCCAGGAGAAATGTCTCTGGACCATGGCCTGAATGAAGTTGTTGAGAACTAGCTTAAATATCACTGTGAGACTTGTAGTTGCTAATAGATGAGTCCTAACCTGCTCAGCTGTAATGCAGTTGAATTAATTATATTTATTCAGTCAATATGAACAATTTATTATTTCACTTGAATAAAGAAATATATGTTCAGAATAACCCATAACGTGATCAATTGATGTCTGTTGATGCTATACTTATTTGCAAAGGCAAGTTTTGGAAGCATAAATGTGAAATCAAATGCTTTGAGGGAAATTTAAGCATTTGTGTGTTAAAATGGATACATCTCTTATGTCTCAGTAAAATATTGCGTATAGTATTTCTGCATAAATGTGATCTTTTTTTGAGTGTTCTGATAAGCCCTGTAATTAATGTAGATGTTGCAATGACTGCAGTTAGGCTTCACTGCAGGTAACTTACTGCTATGTATGGCAACTTGGGTAGATGCTGCTGACTTAGTAGTTACGTTGACTCACCAGGTTTTACCTTTTTGCGAAGGGAACAGGGCTCTTTGATAAAATGATGGTTTCAATTCTGGAGTATGACTACTCTGTGAAAGAGAGAGCGCTTGCTGAGTCATTGCAGGTGGCCCAAGTCAAATCTCTGTAGTCCAGCATGTCTGGCAAGGAGGGACTGGAAAGCTGTATTTTGAAGGAGTGTTGGCATAGATGCTTTGTTTTGAAACAGTCCTCCATCTTATTTCCAGATTTTTTTCTGCTCTTCTTGGCTACTCTTTTCTTGAACTACCTTTCAAAAACAAAACAACCCCGAAGCTGATATTGAATGGACAAAGAATGTTCAGATAGTTGTAGGAAATACATGATTTAAACTGTTCAGTATAGAAAATCTTGGAGAAGGAGTGACAGGAAATTAGTTGTGAAGTCTTAGATTGGAGTTTGTCGTTAATCTGTAGATTTTCTTGCATCCTGCTTCTTCCTAAAGCAAAACTTGAAGACTTCAGTTTCGCAGGCTTGGTCATCATCAAAGGCAGGAGTGAGTATGTGCAAGCAAGGCATGGTGTGAGCAGTTTTTAGGGGAGAGGTTAATGACTTTTGGGCTGTAGGCTCACAGTGGTATTTAGAGATAGGAGCTAACGGTGGTCTAGTGCCAACATTTCGGTCAAAAATACAGAAGCTGGTGTGGTTGAAGACCAGACATGAACAAGGTGCTGTGGTCTTAAAAGCTGCTGTTGTGACACATCATACCTCTACAATTCTGGCACGTGGCTGCACTTCCTTGGTGTTTCCTTACTGTGATTTGGAGCTCAGGGACTTTGTCCAGCAGAGGTTTTTGGGTTTTGTAGCCCTTACTGTTTTTTTCTTAAATTAATTTGTAGGAAGCCCTTTTTGAATCCCTGTAAACTTTTCAACATCCTGTGACAAAGGAGGGTCAGACTTTAACTGTGCATTGCCTGCTGTTGTTTCAGATGTGCTTTAGTTCTTGTGTTGTGACGTACAAGTCAACAGTCACCCCTTGTTTGACGTTTGCACACAACTCATGATTTTGTTAGCTCTGCTGTGCTACCTCATACTCCTCTCTCAGATTACATAAACGTGGCAGTTTTCTTTTACTGTTTCTTAGCACGAGAGACTCGGGGTATCTGTTCTGTCTGTCAGTTGCTGCCAACCCTGTCCAAATCAATGTCTGTTTGAACTAGATTATTCCAAAGAGTGTGCAGGTTGTTTGCATATCTTAAATGGCTATCTACACTGAGACACATATTGTCACATCATTTCTTTCTGCAGGTTGTTCTGAATAGATTTCAATTAATACTGTCAAGCTGAGTTTAATTTTTTTTTCAGGAAATAAAGTAACATTTTAAATGAGTTTTAGATTGTAGAACTTTGTATCTCCACTAAAGTATATTGATTTTTTTTTTCCAGTTATGGTAACCAAGTTGTCTATTGCAGGTCTGTTTATCAAACCTCGCTGATGATCTATTTAATAATGGTTAAGCAGTGAGTAAAACTTTATAAAAGAGGAAAAAAAAGGGCCAGGTGGTGGTAATGAAATAATTCTATACTTCTGGCTTGCAAACTGTTAATCCAGGTGGGCTGTCCTAAATATACCTGATCCTTCTCTATACTGTCATATTTTGACATTTGTATATAGGTCAGAAAGTGATCTGTGAATATTTTTAGACAATGTCATGACCACTTCTTAATTTGATAGGTAGCTTTTCTGTATGATGGGATACTGATCTCCTTCTGCATGGTCTTTTAAATGAGATAGTAAATTTTGACTCATTGAAAGAAATTTCAATATCTTTGTATAAATAGAAAATGTTTTAAGTGCTTTGTTACTTTGTACCATATTTTTCCTTTAGAAGTTTGTAGTCTAGGTTAACCTGTTCCTTTTGTTATCTATAGCTTTCTACAAAATTTCAAATGAGAGTCACACCTAAGACTACATAAAATATAAAATGAAGAATCTCGTTTGATAAATTATTCATTGACTAACTTACTTTCTAATTCCATCAGATGGTTTCTTTTGAAACTAAATGTAGTACTTTCGTAAAGCATTGTAAAGATTTTTGTGTTTTAAAATGGTAAGACTTGGCTTTCTGACATTTGGAAAAATGGCTTGCAGACACTGAATTTTGTTTTGAGTTCTGTAATAGTGTCTTGTCCAGGTGAAGTGAGTTGTGTGTGTACACTTTGGCGTATTTTTTTTCCTCTATCATTTTTTAATATGTTGAATGGATTTTCTGTTATCTAATTTGGATTATTTTTTAAAAATATTTTAACTTGCAGATACGTTTGAGCATGGCTCACGTTTCAGTAACATGGCAGAGTTGATCATTGATTGCTAACTGGTTTCAAATGTGATAAACAGAATACAAGTTTTAAGTTTGCCCATATGTTACTTTTCTGCTAAAATAATGAGCACTGAAGAGCTAAGTAATGGCAGAGCTTAACAGGGCCTTTCAGTTGGTACCTTTGAAATGGATGAAGTATCTCCAGAGGGTTCTTAGGTTTGGCTGAGGAAGAAGGATGACATTCACCACCCTTTTATGTTTTCTTTTTCCTTGTTATGTGTGTTGTGTTATGGTAGTCTATGCATTTCCGGGTACCTGGAACTTGTGAGTTCAGGAGTGTTTTACTGGTGTATTTGAAAGAGTTTAGTGCTTCAGTGCAAGTGAGCAATTGGTTCTATGGCTGTGTTTTTCTTCCTTACAGAAGTCTGGTTTTGATATGGAGTTTAGCAGGCCTGTGCTTTAAGAAGTCTATCTTCAGTTGAGAAGAGGACAATGTAAGGACATGCAGAATGGCCCTTAGGGATCTTATGACTGAGTTGGCCAGTATTTGAAGGAGGGGAAGAATGGAAAATAACATTTAAATTACTTTTTTTTTTTTTTTTTAAATTTGCTGAAAACCTCTTGATCAGTTCTTGAGCTTTCTTTGATCAGTACTTCTTACGGAAAGACTGGGCAGGCACTGCACAAAAGGCAGCATCTCGTCCTGTGAGGCTTCTGGCTCCTGAAGCAGTGAGCCCATTCTCTAATACAAGGAAATATTAAGAAATTTGTAAAGGAGAATCTAAATGTTTAATACCTGCACTCACAGTTTCACTCAAAGCTAAGGGTTCCTTGAACTCAGATAAACAAAATCTCAAAAAGCATTGATTATTTAAAGTTAGAGAGCAGAGATTAAGCTGGTATTGCTGTTTCATTAGTCATACCTTGAGCTATGTGCAGTTCTTGTTCCTAAGGCTGTCAGTTTGGCATTTCTCAGGGCAGTTGTAGAACTGAGCTTTTTTGAGCTCTTAATTGCTTTGTTTCCTTCTCTTCCCAGGACTTGCCTGCATCTGCTTGTTACTTGTCGGATTTCACTGTAAGGGAGACTAATTTGTAACATAGCAGGCATGTGCTCCATGCTCCTGCATGTGCAGGATGGAGAGCCTGAACTCAAACCTTACTTTATAGCAAGGTAGCTGGGATAGAGAACTGTAGGCTTGGCAGTCCAGGTACCGTGGAGAATAACACAACATCGTAATTCTGGGAATTGGAAAATTTGGTCTTACAAACTACTTCCCTAATACGTATTGTGGTGGAGGGAGCTGTTGATGCTGCTGTGGTAGGTTTGGACCACATGTGGATCACAAAAAAAGTGTTTCTGAGTGTGTCTGTGCTAATGCAGTCAAGTTGTCTCTGAATTTGTGCTGCTTGGTTGGCTGCCCTTTGGCTGATCTTTAACTCAGGCTGCTGTTGAATTCTATTAGTTATGAGAGCTCAAACAGGCAGGGAGCCTTGATGGGGATTAGTTTATCAGATGTCTAGTTAAGTGCAAACTCTGACTCCAGCTTTATCCACCCTCAGGCTGTTCAGACTCTACAGTATGAGCTTATTGTCTGAACCAATGGAGCTACAGAATTAACATTTTCCTTCAGTGTGAAGGTTTTTTTTTTTTTCCTTCAGAGTTTAAAAGACAATGGTGTCTAACTTAAATATATGGGTGTGCCACTGAAAGCTACTTTTAATTAATACGATGTGCTTTCTTCACTGCATCGTTGTTGGCTTCGCCCGTGTCCTGGACCTTTATTGGGCCTGTCAGCTGGGCAGTGGCAGCACAAGGTTTCGAAGGGCAGGCGTGACAATTAGGCAAGCAGCTAGTTCACCATCAGTACAGTGTACGAATTTGGAAGTCACTTGTTTTGCAAGCCTCTCAGAAGGAATTCATGTGTGGACAGAAAGTTCCAGATCTGAAATTTGGCAGTATCTTAAAGTTCATAGGGAAGTCTTGACTGGAAAACATGCTTGAAAAAAATATATACCTAGAAACAGTAGTAGAAAGTAATTCAAAAAGTTCTGTGGTAATGAGAAATTGTCTACTAGTATTGGCATTTATGATGATAAAACCCAGATATTTCATAAGAAAATTAATATATCCACTTTACTACAGAACTTGAAAATTGCTGCTGTAGTACTTGCGCTTTGGAGTACGCAGGGCTTTTCTCCCAACCAACAAAACATAGCAGAGGTAGAGAGCAAGGGTGTGGGTTCTGTGGTGTACAGCACTTGTAGTAGTGCTGAAGACTGTTATGGTAAGCGGTAATGATGGACTAGGGGCTGTATATGATGTTTAGATGTGCTTCAAAGTATTTTTCTGTTTCTCTATTGGTTGCTTCTGTATAGTCCTTTTAACTGTTTCCTAGGACTTTATTAACATTATTTAAAATGGCAAATACTTACTCAAATACTCTAATGAATGATTTCACTAGCAATCTGGAAGAAAATAAAGTCCTGTTGTAGCAAACTCATGCCAAAGGGGTTAACAGCTTGAAGGGTGGTTAGCCTGTGACATTGGGTCAAACCTGCAGTGATTTATAACTTAAAAGTATGTGTGCATTATGGGAAATGAATAAATGAACACCTGGGGAAAAGGATAGAACAAAAAATTTTCTACAGGTTGTACTGTATAAAAATAAATTGCAAAGAAATCGTTAAACATTTTCACAGAGCAGTTAATACAATTGCTATTCTGACTAAAAGGCATTGTGGAGGTGCTTTGACATGAGTGCTGTAAAATAACAACCCCATGTACCTTACTGCATTCTGTGTTTTTTCTTACCTTCTAATGTTAGAAATATCAAACCCCCAAGGTCGCCAGCATGAGAAAACTGGCAGTGGTAAGTGTTATGCAGGAAAAAGATGTCTTACTGTCACGCAAGCATAAATAGGAGATTAGACTGTGTTCTTTCTGGATGCATGAGTCAGTTATTGGCACTACTTTTAATCTTCTTTCATCCCGTGCAAAACACTCCATCTAATGTCCTAGTCCTGTTCAGCATCTCCTGTTCTCTACCTACCCCCCTGGTGAGCTATATTTTAATTTCTCCTTAGATTACATCTCTTCATTGCGTCTTTCTATAGTCAGAGTACTTGAGGCTTCTCATACACTTCTTGTCCTGTCCTTACAGTTGGAAGACTTCCAGTAAACCTTCTGTGTCTCATGCCATAAGATATTGTTAGCTAACTAGTAACTTCCATTTTTAATGTGAAGCGCAAACCTACTGAAACTGTTGATTGCTTGTCTTGAAAAAAACATCAAGGCTGCTTCTCTTAGAAGTAGATGGTGACACAGGTCTGTTGGCTGTTTGGTTCTGTAGGTAGTAAATGGAGCAAAGATTTAGTAGTGGTGTGTTTTTTGCTGAAGGTGATCTGAAAGAGTGAGGGAGGGTTAACTTCAAAAGTGGATTTGTGTCTATGTGATTTTGTTCGTCTGAAGGTAAGACTGAAATGTTTTAGGGTAAATAGACCGTGAATTGTATGATAAACTTCGGCCAAGTCTCAGTGCTGGAATTGCTGAGATTACTGTTTCTGTGTCCATGCAACTGTTTACTTTGTAGGACACTCTTTGACCAAGACCTCACTTGTGGTAGGTGCTGTGCAAACACAGACCTAAATTGTCAGTGCCTCAGTTTATGAAATCTGGAAGGACAAGGAGCTGAAATGAGGTTATAATGTGGTGGTTGTGTACAGCAGCCTAACCTTTGGGAAGTCTTGTGACAGAGGAGAGGTAGGAGAGGTTTTTGAGGTGTATTAACAAAGTAGCTCTGCCAGTGTTTCTTAGTTATGTCTGTTAAACATGAAGGATACCCAGGGATAAAACTCAAAGGTGCAGGTTGAAACTGTTTTTTTTTTTTTTTTCCCTTTTTTTTCTTTTCTTTTTTTTTCTTTTTTTTTTTAAAGCAGTCAGTGATGGGATGTTTTGATTAAGTATGGATCAGAAACAGGACTTGGCATTTTGTAGCTGGGACTGAAGACTTTGAGGCAATATCCCAGTAAGTTATAAAGGAGGCAGAATGTTGTAGAAAAGACATGATCTATCATTGCTACATAGTAGAACGATTATTATGTAGCAGCATTGTGAGAGGATGTGTGTGGAGCAGAGTTATGTGAAGTCCAAAGGAAAAAAAAAAATGATGTAATAAGTGAGATGAGAACCTAGGTAAGACTTAAATGTAGGTCTGAGGGTAGTGATGTTGGGGGAGTTGATAGAAACAGTATTGGGCTGGACACTGAAAGCTCAGTCTTAGCCACATTATGCTTAAGGTTACGAACTATGCAAGTTAGTGTCAGTGAGTGAGTTTAAATGGTGTTTGTGACCCTAGCCATAGCATTGTCCTAAGTAGGCTGATTTGGCTCTTATTTTAAGTACATTCTCGATTCCCCTCCACCAGCACAGATAATGTATTTTTCACTTCCATCACACATCTTCTGTTTCTGTGGTTTGAACTTGGGAAATAATTTTTGAAATGGATTACACTAGTGACTTTTGAACTGTGTGCAAACCATTTGTGGTCTAGGAAAGTAAGTGGTCAGTGGAACCAGCATGCCTTTATAGTATTTCTGGTGAAAGTTTAAGTGAATACTGATCTTGGAAAGCTTGAATGCTAACAATAGCTTTTTAGTCCTAAAGGCTTTGGAATCACTTGATTGGAATGTTTTTCTGATAATTTACTAGGCCCACAATCATTAACATCTTGATGACAAGGGTTGGTGGCAACCTGAGTTGCCAGCGAGCTTTTTCATGTATCACTTTTGATGTGAGTTGTCTTTTGTGTTATAGATGTGGCAAAGACCTCTTGGTTTTCACTTTATTGTAGGGCTTTGAATAATTGGGAGTAGCAGAGGAGTTGAGTATTAATCAAATTAACCTGGGTTGCCTAAATATGTAATAGTTGATTCTTTTTCTGTGAGGAGCTGACTAATTTGTCAAGATGTCAAATTGGTCACAAGCCAAGCTAATCACTTCTGTGGGTTGCATCAAGAAAGGCAGAAGAAATGCTCCATATGTTCTGATTTGTATTCATTCAGTTTTGCCTAACAAAATTTTAGGTGTTGAGTAAGGTTTGTGACACCTTCTTATTTTAACATCTCCAACCTGTGAAAGTGGTAAAACATGATGAAATCTGGACTGCACTATCATTAAATGCCCTCGTGATTTAGTTCTTAATTCTTCAACAGGAGGACAACCTTATGGAGTTGCCAGGGGAGGCAAAAGGATTGATACACTTGCAGTCCTCTGAGGTTATATGCCTCTTGAATTGGGAGAGAATAATTATCCTGATTTGATAGATTTGGAGCTACTATGAATATTTTATATTGACCAAGTTATTGGAACGCTTAACTGTGTGAACATATTGATTTAGTTTAATGGGGAAGAGGAGGTGGAGGTGTCTGGGGAAAACAGGCAGGAACACAATGAATTTTGTGTCTTGGCAGAGTATTTGAGTGCTGTTAAGCCAGTGACTCTGTCATCCCTTGGGTTTTTTTCTTTCTTTACTTTTTTAGGGTTCTTTGTTTTTAATTAAGCGTACAGGACTGGTGTTGTTCAGAAGAACCAAAGATGGATATGTAAAAGGATTTTTTTTTCCACATTTTAAACTCCCACTCAAGAGTGGGTTGTAATAGTTCAAGGATTCATACTGAGATGTAGGAGTCCTGAAAATGGGTGTGCCTGAAAAAGTGAAGATAGCCTTAACTATTATCACAGGATGTTAAAATAGACATTCTCTAGACTTATTTCTCAATCTTTCTCTCTTCTCTGTGCTTAAATAAAAATAGGAAATCAGTTTGGTCACAGGTTCCTAAAAGGATCACCTGAAGTATCAGAGTCAGTAAATAAGGTGGACCCACTAGGTGATGAAAGGTACTAATGATGGTTATTACAGGGTTTTGTCAAAGAGCACGATCAGAGGAACTGGATGTATGATAGGTTCTGTTGCAGCATCTGGGTCCCTGGAGGTGGATGTGCTGAACCATGAGTGGGAGTGAAAGCTCATTCTGTAACTAAATGCAAATTCTACTTTTCTTCATTTCTGCATCGTCCTGCTATGATGAGAGGGAATCCGCCTGTGTAAGGAAAAGCCTTCATGAACGGGATTGGTGGCAGCTTTTCTATTCTGTGTTTATGGTGTGTGTATATATAGTAGGCTGTCAATTAAAAGGGCAACTGAGAAGGGAACTCTAGATTTGGCAAATGTATGAAATAAAAATAGGACCCCTTGAAAGATGGACATTGTTATTAGAGTGTAGGCAAACTAAGTTTCAAAGGTAGACAAACTGTATTAAATGTTTTGGTGTAGGTGGGCGGAAAAACTAGACAAGCTTTTTGGCAGCCAAGTCTTTGTCTTTGAAGTGGAAGCAATAAGGATGAGGGGATGGGAAGAGGGAGTGAAAGACGTTTTAGAATAAGTTAATCTTTCAGGGAAAGAAAAATAATATAGTTTCATGTTTGGAACGTAAGAAGTGAATGGAGAGGAGTAAAATTACTGGGTTTACTGCACTTCATATGTACCGAGTTAATGGTTTTTGGGATTCAGTGCAGTTTGTTTCCAGGCTCATTTTTAGGAATGTGTTTTGTAGGTTTCCCTTGTGGATCAGGGCAGAGAGCTCAGAGATCGTTATTTTCTGTGTGATGTCCCGCTTGGGCAGCTGAATATTTCTGTCATTTGTAAATGTCTCTTTAATGGGCTTCACTATTACAGTGGCTGCTTAGCTTCCATTAGGCATGCAGTGCATTGGATGAGGAATGTTACATTCTGGAAAGTGCAGGTGCAGCATCCCAGAATTTTGATGTCTGTGTTGCAGACTGTTTAATGTGGTGGCATTAGAGGAGCTGGCAAGTCATTGTCTGGTGCTAATGTAGCTGCTAAGTGTTGGGGCAGGAGCCAGCTTAATATTTTGTGCAAAAGACAACCCTCTAAAACAAAAACAAAAATGTAAACTGATTTATGATCTTTTGTGCTAAGTAGTAATCTTGTTTCTTGACTGTTAGTCCTGCTCACAATTTAACCAGTTGTCATGCATTGACTGAGAATTTTGACAAACTGTAGGTTGCAGTAACTTCTGGGCTTGAATGCTCAGGTGCTGCTTGTATTTGTGTTCACGGGTCACTCTGTCCAACTCCGGTCTAATGTTTTTTCTCAGCTAGTCTTTTCCTGCTTTCTTCCAGAGTTGGTTTTGCTGATGTGGCACTCTAGCCTGATAAATCTGTTGCCAGTTAAGTACCAAAACTCTTGAGTTTACTTAGGCAAACGAAATGCTGCACTGCAGATGCAAGGCAGCTGCAGATCCCATGTAGCTGGCACTTGCTGGTATATTCTGGTCTGGTTTATTGATTAAACAAAATGAAAATCTACGTTTCATATGTTAGAAATGTCAATTTACTTGTCAGTGCAGTATATATAGCACAGTGAATCCTGGCCATAATTCGTGTGCAGCACTGTTTGCAATAAAAGTAATCCATTTAGATGATCTAGTAATAATGATCTCTTAAGTAATTGAGTCATGAAGATTTATTTTACGTTGCCTTCCTGGTTTTTGAAAATACATTTAACGGAAGCATATTATCCAGAAAAGGCATTTAGGCTCTATTTGAAGGTTCTGAGGAGTGAATCCATCTTCCTTTGTTAGTTATTAGTCATGGTTGTTAAAATAGCATTGCGTTTCCTGTTGAGAAGCACAGCAGAGTGAATTTCAAGTTCTGTGATCCTCTCTCACTGCTCTGTGACCTGCTACCAAGTCTCTGTCTAACGTTATTGTGAGACTTGCTTTTAGTTCTTGAGCGAAAGCCTTGTCGTTTATAGATAGAAAAGTCCATGAGATCGTGGGATCTCCTCCAGTGCTGTCCAGAGGCATGCTTTCAGCATGAAAGAGATGTAGCTGAATTTTAAAATGAATAGCCTTTTGTTAAATTGTAGAGGTTTTTTGAAAGAAACAAAGCGTCAGTGATCATTATTAGTGCTTGGCTTTGTTTTCGAAGTCAGCTGTGCTTAGTGTAGATGAGAACTAAGGGAGCAGATTTGCAGCCTGCTAGAAAGAAACTCGGTTCCTCAATTCGTCTGGCACTGCCATCCCCAAACTGGAGCCCACACTGGGGCAAAACATCTTTTTGAAAATTGAATGTACATGTTTGCTGTGAGACTTCCTGTTGCCCAGAGTCTTCGTTATTAATTACTTGAGGGTATCAATTTATTAGCATTCTGCTAATGAAAAGCTGTCTGATGTAGCTTTAGGTTTTTGTCATGCAAAGATGCTTTTTCGAAAAAGTCTCAGATCCTGGCAGCTCAGACAGCATTATCACTCATCTTCTCAGCAGATGATTTGTTGCAAAGAGCTGGACGGAATCAAGACAACACTCAATATGAGTTAAGCTTCTTGTTCACTTTATTCAGGGTTCAGGGGGAATATATAGCATTCCAAGCCTTGCATGCATTTGCTTTCTAACGTGATTGGTTTGTTACCTGCATTGGTTTGTTACCTGCGTGCAGGTGGTGTGCACGCAGCAGCAGCCAGTAGTCATTGGTTCTTGCCCTCTTGGAATGCGGTTCATTTGCATACCCCTCTCTTTCCCATCCCTGAGCCTTCCTCCCCCCTGCTGTTTACCAGTTCTTTTACTCTTTTCCTTTGCTGTTTTCGAGGAGAGTCCCAAGGACTCTCGGGCCTCTTTATCGAAGTTTGGATTGTGCACATACTGATGTCCTTGCTCACTGAGCCGTTCTCCCACAATGATTTGTTTGGATCATGCAAATGTACCTTGCCTTCATAAACTGTAAAGAAAAGAAACATACCAGTGTTCTATGAAACTTAGGTATCTATGTATGTATATATGTAATTTGGTGACTACTGACTGTGAAGACATTTTAACGCTGATAAAAAAGAAAGCTTAGTTGTGGTTTTAGACAGAGAATAAAGATAAGTAAAAAAAAATTTTTTTTTTTTTGCATAGAGCCCCAGTCATGACTTTTGTCGTAGTAGCCCATTACTGTCTGGTGTTTTTCTGTGAAGTATTTCCTGGTAATATTTGCAAGCTGGAGTCACATTTCTCTCTCTTAGTTAGTTACCCGAGCATATGGCACCAAGCATGTTCTCTTGCCTATTTTTTGTAACTTTTCATCACTCTTCTGCATCCTCCTCTCTTTTTTAAGCATGGTTTTAAAAATGTAGATATCAGAGATGAATGCAGTACGTTAGCTTCAGTCTCAAATCATATGTTGGATAAAATAATTCTGTTTTCTGTTTCTGATGTTCCCCAAAGTTTCAGTAATTTGGCATTGCTTTACTCAGCGGAGTGCTGCCCTGTTACTGTCAACTATATAGCTCATGATCAGTGCTGTTCATGATGATAAACCATTTATCCACTCCCAACATTAAATTTTTCCTGTTTTTCTTTTTCCATAATGATGTCTTGTACTCTGAATATAACCTTTCTTGCGTTTGGATGCATGACTGCACTTCTCCACTGTGAGTATGCTTAAATTTTGACAAACAGTCCCTGAGTGTGAGTGCCAGACATAAAATTTGATCCTTCTGGAGGGAGCCTGCAAGCTCTGAAAAGGCAAATTCAGTGTTTCAGCAAATACTGGCTTGCGAGCAGCTGGTCATATCTTTTAGTGGAAACAGCTCTTGGGTCCTGATTTGGACTGTGCTTCTCTCAAAATGTCTGTGCACCCACTGTTAGTCAGCCACGAGGGAAGAAAGCTGCTGCCTGGCTTCTGCTGAAATCCAGACCTGCAGAGCTCAGAGCAAGGAGTACGTATCCACTGTCTCTCACTAAAGCAAGATGCTGTAAATCATTGATGTCTTTTGGTGTCCTGTGCCTGTAAAGGTTGGGCTTCAGGCTCCTGATGAGTTCCAAACTCAGTGGGAGTGGGAAGGAAGGCAGGAGGAAAAATGTTACCAGAATGCTTAACTTCAAGTGTAAGGGGAAAAAAAAATACTACCCCAAACACTTTGAGAAGTTGCCAGATTCTATTCTAGAAAAAGAAGTGAAACAGTGAGCTGTGTTGGTTTCTCAGGCCTGAGAAAGAAGGGCTTTTTGAGATTTGTTAACACATTTTTTCCAGGGTTTTTACTTTTACTCCCAGAGATGGTGAATTGCTACATTCAAATCCCCAAATAAAATTAAACACCAAAAAGAAGCAAGTTAACACTTAAGCATATGCAGCATTTTTTGGATGTGGTTGTGACTCCAGATTTACTATCTTATTTGTTCCACTTCTGTTCTACTAAGTGGACCACTCCTAACTATCTGCAGTTTTTGTTGAACTGTCCCAGTTGTCTTCCCAATCTGACATTTCTTGGTGTGGCTCTGGACACTCTTATAAATAGTTCTCTACAAGTGTTCTATTTCTGTAGCTCCAACATACTTCATGTATGGGTTACTTTGAAACCATGTTGTTAATTTGTAAATTCGTTGCAAATTTAAGAGTGTCACTAAGAATCTTCTCTTAATGGTTCTTTGTTATTTTCTGTCTTTATGCAACACCCATTTGTGTGGACAGCCTTCTCCACTCTGAGAGGCTTGACAGACCAGGACCAGCTGTGATTAACTATGCCCTTCTTATAAAATACATTCCAAACTATGAGACCCACCTTGCTTGAGAAAGGAGAGAACATAAGTGGGTGAGGCCCAGTGCTAGGGCTGGACACATTAGCTCCTTTTTGCACTGTGGAACCTGTCAGTGGGGTGACAGCAGGGGAACAGGACCACCCAACTCCAGCTCTGTGAACCAAACTCAAGCACAGACATGGTAAGGAGAGTGGGGGTAACCAGAGCACTGAAACTGCTGCAGCTCTTTTTCCTGTAGACAGCATCCCCACTTTGCTTCAGCACTGGCATTCTCATCCCAATTTGCTCTTTACTCATCTCACAGCTCTGAGAGGCTTGGTATTGCCCATCATATATTGTTTTCCTTTAGCCTTTTGTCCTCCTGTCATTCTGGAAAACAGATAGCAGTTACCCTGTATTTCGTCAAGGAAGAGTGCACCTGAAAGGGCAGATCAGTATGCTTTGAAATGTCTGTTGAGGGAATGGGAAGAAAGTGGGAGCAGCTAAATTGATTTGCTTAGATGTGAATAGAGGGTTCCACCTAGGCTGCTAGTGTATACTGAGCATAAAAAAACACAAAACCCCCAAACAAAAAACCCAACACCTCCGTCCCCCTGTTTGGCACTTAGCAAAACTCTCTGGCACGCCATGCTTATTAATACGGTATTAACTGCTTACTGATTGCCAGTTTTCTGAAGTGAGGTGGAAAGAAGTTGAAACCACTGTCTTGGTGTAAGAGACTGGCTTTCACAGGCCTCTTTCCAGAGGAAACTTATTAATCATTTCTTCCTAGTGAAGAAACTTTGTTAGGTATGCATGACTTGCATTTCCTCTCCCTCCCTGATGTTACTGCAGGCTGGATAAGATCTGCACTTATGCTTTATTGAATATTGTCTGTAAATTGTTTGGCATGAAAAATCCTGTTTCAGAAGAACCTACTTTTAAAATGAATGCTTAACTAGAAGAAGCCTTTTTGAATTTTCAAACAGCTCTCATCGTAATAAGTGCTGTATCGCTGGAAAGATGTGCTGTGTGGTATTCATATAAATGTACAAATTTCTCACTGAAATTGAGGTTTCAAGGTAAGAATTCTGAACTGTGAAGCTGTTACTGGTATACTGTAGTATAATGGTCTCATATGCAGTTGTGATTTAGTAAGCTGTACCAGATTTCAAGCTGTCTGCATTGCAGCCTTTTTGTTATTAATAGTTAATGATATTCTTCTCTGTCTGTAAGGAGATCCTTGCTTTCAGCCCTCCCTCCCCCCAGTCCTTAGGACCATATGTTTTGTTCTCTTAAGTGAGAGGTGGGGGGGGATAGGTACAATTTCTTTCAGAGCTATCAGAACTGTTTTGTAGATGGTCTGAACAGATTTTGCTTGAGAACAATGCAAGCTGCCCTCTCTCAGGGCTGTTTGGCTTGCCTTGGCTGCGATCCTGGCCTGTAGGCATGCTTATCATCCAAACACTGACCTTGCATGGCAGTGGAGTGCGCTGGCTTTAACCTGCTGATGACCCTGGATTATGTTCTTGTTCATGACATGTCTGTAGCGAGTGCAAGGTTCCAATTATATTTGCCTTCAGGCGGTTCTCAAGAGATGGTGGGGGGAGGAGAGGCCAGGGAAGAAGATAAATCATTTGTGTAACTTAGAAAAGTCTTTGGAAAGACTGTTTCAGGGAAGAAATCTGAATGTCTAGCAATCCTTATCTCTGATTTGTAAACCATAAATGCAACATTTGAAACTAGCTTTTGTTTTTTGATTTTTTTTTCTTCACAAAAGGACACTGCAAACTTTAACTGTTTTGTTTTAAATATAATTTAAAGAGAGACTCCGTGCCTGAAAAAAGACAATTTTAATGTCTTGTACTTTAGAAACAAACAAGACAACAGAACCCTGAACAGGAGCAGTGGAAAATGCTTTTTTTTTTTTTTTTTTTTTCTTGAATGAATAATGTCACCGAAACTGGTTGGCCAGTGCCTTCTTTTTCTTTACCTCCATGCTTGCCTGTTATCTCTTCAGTTTCAATTTGCTTCAGCTTTGCTACTGCTTTTACTGGTGAGCAATCTCTTTCAAGCCCTGGGGGCAGAGAAGGCATGAACTCTTCACATAGCAGTGAATGAGTGATGTTGTCATGCCAAATGCATGGCAACATAAACTGTAATTGAGATATCAATAAGACTTTGAAATTACTATCATAGTTTGTCCTGCAAATGGACAGTAAAGAAAAAAAGACATATTATTTTCAGTTACAGTAGCGGTCCTACAAGTTTAATTTGTATTTTCAGATGGAAGATTTTCCTACTAAAATTTTGGAAAAAAAAAAAACAAACATGTGAAGAGAGTGACTTTTCAAAAGTTTTTTGGAACCAGTTGGTCATAACTTTCATGTTAGTGTTCAGGCGACTGTAGTTCCTTATTTATATTTTGAAAACTAATTCAAGTGGAAAGATGTTGATGCTTTTCATTCTTATACCTAGAAGCAATGTGAAATTTAGAATTTTCAAAAGTTAAGTTATTGTCTTTGCTATTACTGAATTAACTATGCAGTTATTCTAAGTCAAGAGTCATTGCTGGCAGACACCCTTTGCATTGAAGGTTTGGCGAGTTTTCACCAACAGTGCACAAAGGATTGTGTGTGGAGTCTTGTCATTGTGCTGTTCACAAGGGCATAAAGGGCATTTTAAATGATCACTATGTTCTGTAATGCTTGGGCAGAGGTATGGAGTGAATGCATTGTGCCTTGTATCAGGAAGATCTGTTCCTGTAAATGGTGTGTCTACAGCGAGCGTTTTTTCTTCATGTATTTTTATGGGAACAACTGGAAGGAAATAGCCTTCTAGTGTGTGGCTGTGTGCTATTTTAGCATACTCTGTTTAGAAGAGAGATCTGTGTGTCACTGGTGGGCCCCAAGCAAAACTTCATTGCCTCTCTATTTGAAAAATAATCTAATTTTGATTAAGGGGCTCTGTGGAAGACATACTGAATGCTGTCAGTGGTCCAGAACAATTGGGAGCCACTTAAAATAGATGATAAATAATTAGGCATAGCCAGTTCCCTCAGTGAGATTTTATAGACTGTTCCTCTTACTGAGCAGGATTCCATCTCTGTTTTAGGGCACTCTGAGTTTAGAGTTGGATTTCTAAGGGAGCCTTGTGTACAAAGGTACCTCAAAGGGAAATAGAAATGAAAGAGTTCAGATTCAGAGAGTCACAGAAAACCTATTTAACTTGAACCCAAATATCTATTACCAGCATGTCCATTCCAGCTCAGTGGATCAGATGGGCTTTCAGAAGCTTCAAGATGTTCTGTAGAAAGGGTGCTGTGACTGGTAATTTGATGGTTTTAATGGATGCCATTCATTATAACTTTTTTGTAATAAATATTGTTTGCTTTAAGGAAAGACAAACAATCTGCAGTGTTATGAATTGTCCCAAGGACAAAGGAAGAAAAGACCTATTAATTGCAAGTTGCCTGTTGCGTTGGCTGAGGTAAAGAAAACCTGATCCTCTCATGAGTATTTGTATGTGCTTTGATGTTGCAGACATCAGTATTACAGTCACTGTGTATTTGGAATTGCCAGCAAGAGAGTGTTTACTACTTATTTGCAGTGCATTAACTTGTGACACATGCTAATCTAAACCAACTTAATTCAGCAACAGGACATGCAGCTGCTTTTTACTTTGAGCAGCTTTAATTGGTACCACAACTCTTAATACCTCATATTTTGATGTGTGGCAAAAAGGTAGTCTGCTTTTCTGGCTTTGACTATCTAGCAGTGCTTTTGTTAGCTTTCAGGCACAGAAGAGTGTGAGGCTAGTGGTATTCACTGACTGAGGGCTTGTGACTTGGGGAAGGTGTGTTAGTAGAAAGTCTGGGAAAATTAATATTTATGCAGTTAGGATGTAAGAGGGATGAGATGGGAAAGAAGCTTTGTATCTTTGCACTGAAACAGGTTAAAAAGAAAAGGGAGGAAAAAGCTGCTGACTTTTTCAGAGTGCTGTGCTTGTGCCTCAGTGCAGTACTCAAGTAAGAACTGTGCAGCTAAGTGACTTGACTTAGACTATACCTTGCTTGAGATCTTTCTTTTCCTTCATGGTCTTTCAGGAGAAGGAGGATCTTTAAATGCCTCTTTTCTTCACGAGTCTTAAACCAGATTTCTGGCTGTAGCTACCAAAGCAGGTTTTTTGTGGTTCTCTCAAAGCTGACTGGTCAAGACTATTTGTTCTCAGATGTGGCCCCAAGAAAAGGAGTGATATCTAGAAGTAAAACAGATGATTCATCAAAGTTGTTTCTTAACCCTGTCCTGACAGAGATCTCAGTATGCAGATGACCCCTGTGCTAAGTAGGTAACTTTAAATAGAGGACTTTCAAGAGTTATTAAGAAGAGATAAGAGTCTTTAAGTTCTTTTAGAAATGATGCAATCATCCCTGCACCAGTAGACATCAACCCAAATGCCTTATTAGTACCTTTCAGTCAGATGCTTAAAATAGAGTAGTTTTACCATGAAAGATGATATTTTAAAGCCTGCCAAAGATCTATGAGCCACATTATCTTCTGTTTCCACATCATCACACCATGCTAACCACATAAATTGGATACCTTCCAAGGGGTTTGAGTATCTTTACAGTACTCTGCAATTCTTTCTATCAGTCGTGGCAATTAGAAATTAAAACAACAATGCATAAAAGAAGTTTGATCTTGTAGGCAGATGGATGTCTATTTTTTTTTTCTCTTGTTTTTTCCTCACCTCTTATTTTCCCGGCAGAACAGTTTGTTATTAAGCTGTACTATCAAAACTCATTGGGGAAACAATCACTGATTCATCTGTGAAACCAACAAAGAGCTTGATAGCAAACTTTGCCAGGTTGTTCTGGGTAATGGTTAACTGTCAGAGCAATGCTTCATTCTCTCAGTGTTAGCAGATACTTGTTTTACTACAAAGATAGGTTCCTGATGAGCAATATTTTGGTATTCCCCAAGAGACACTAGGTGATAATGCAATAACTCTACTTTGAACAAATTCTAATGTAGTGCAAAAACAGGTAAAACTTTGGTGTGGTTTAAAGAGTCAAATACTCTATTCATTGTAGGTCTTTGTGGTTAAGCAACTCACAAAATTTTGTGAGCTATCTGGTAGTAGCAAAGTCTGTAGGTGTAGTTATCCCTTGACATCAAGATGCCTGAATCATCCCTTGTCGGAAGACAGTCATTTGTGATTTGTTTTCCCTAGAGACCTGCAGTCAGTGTTAAAAGGTCAAATCTTGCTGTCTCAGTCTGTGATTTTTGTACAGGGGTCTTGGGGTTCCAGGGTGTGAAAGATTTCCATCAAGATGCATTTCAAATACAAAGCTATTTGTTGTAAGCTTACAAGCCACCCACAACCAGCAATACATAGATGCCGTTGCATGCATTCAAATGTGTACATATGTGATTCTACTTACAAGGGTTGAATTGGTGCATCAGCTGTATTTTTAAAAAGTAGTTGAAGACAGTTTGTTTTTAATGGTGAACAAAGTGAGAAGCAATTTGTCTTGGAAATGTGTTCACTCAGCCATTTGATCAATGTTTGTTAAATTTCACATGAGCTTTTGTGAAAACAGAAAACTGGTTGCAAACAATTAAGGTCCTCCTGTCTAGTTCTGTGTGGAAAATGATGTTCTGAGGAATGGCTGCGTAGGTCAGTGTTATATCAAAAGGGAGGTAAATATCTTGTCCTAAGCAGTCCAGGTGTGGGAATGATTGATTGTAAATCTGAAACATTTAGTGGCTGTGGAGGGATTGACATGTTAACTGACCTTCTTTGTGTCAGAACCTCTGGTAAGTAAAATAGTCTCTAAGACAGCATGTTCTGAGCCTGTTGCCCCTCAGATGAGTAATCCCTCAAGCAGATCTGCTTCTTCCACAGAGACCCATATCCTGGCAGGAGACAAGGCTCAGGATTGGTTGTGGATCCTGATGCAATCGGTGTGCTTACTCTCTCATGGGACTGTTAAAGGCCCAGGTAGTCTCACTAGTTCTGGGACTACCTTACTGGTTCTGTTTATCAGACCTTTTACAGCAAGATATCTATGGTTATAGCTCTTTTTTTTTTTTTTTTTTGACAGTTTAACAATCACACTTAAGATTTCACAAAGACCTCTGTTTCTTCAGTCCAGAGTGCCTGTCTCTTGCATGTCAGACTGAAGCTAAATGATGCAGTCTGATTATTTGAAATGCTCTGTCTGTGTAGAGCAAGATCTATTTGGTTAATGCCTAGATTGTTGTCTTTCTTTTGATTGTAGGAAAAGTAATTTTTGGCATGGGCTACTAAAGTGGATTACAGGCTGAGGCATAACAACAAATGATATCAACAAATACTCCACTGTATATTGGAAGCTGTTCAGCTAAGTCTCAGCTTGTCTTCATAGCTTATTTCAGTGAGGTCCCTGTGGTGAGGGGTTGGAGAGAGGCTACGTGGTCTTCGTGTGTGCACTAACTGAACAATGTGCTGATGGAAGCACTGAGAACAGATGCAGTGAGGCTTAGCTCTCTGATCTTTCAGCTGAATTTCTAGCTTCCATCTCCTACAGAACCAAGCTGCTAAGTGAGAGTCACATGCATGGATACTTGAGCAAAAAGCTGTTACTTAATATAACTATTGTACTTAGAAGTGTTCGGTACTTGTCGATCCAGCAACTTGCCCTCTGCTCATGCAGCTCAGTTCTATTTGCACTGGGGCCACTGTGGCAGTATGGGTTGCCTTGACACTTCCGTGCTTGAGCCTGGGAGTATGAGGGCAGAGAGAGTGCTTGTGAGACTCCTAATGGAGGCCACTGAAGAGAATTTCCTGGACTTGAATGTGTACTTTCATTATGAATAGGATCCGTATCTATAAAATAACCTGAACTGTAGTTTCTGCTTTAGCGTAACTTTTAAGTAATTATACTGTGGTGTAAATGCTTTTGGCAGAGATGAAGCAGATATAAATTTTTATTTCGTTATTTCAGTAGTTATGCTGAAACATCTGGATCGTTGTTTTTATGCTTTCATGTGACTATTTTTTTAAAAAAACATAATCCTAGACTGTGAATTCAATACAAGTGTACCTGAAGAAGCCTTTTGCAATTGATATTCTTTACTCCAGTAAAAGAGTTATGTTTCTTGCTTTCAGTTACATTATTTAAGAAGTCTAAGCTCTCTTTGATGAGGAAATATGGCCTGGTCTCTGGAGGTTATTTAGTAGATGTGGTAGATCGTTCTGTTTACAAGGTTGTATAGCAAACACTCACAAATTTCTATTGGTAGGCAACTAAAAAACCAAATGAAACTTAAACTATAGTTGTTTTTATTGCCGTCCACTTTTAGATCCCCATTTTCTCACCTCAGTTTTTCATTTTCAAAAGAAAATAATGTTGCTATGTTGTGTTTCAAAGTAAAATGGTGTTGCTATGTTGAGTCCTTTTTTGATGAAGTCCACATTATCTGGTTCTTTCCAGTTGCATATTACAGAAATGCATCATTAAAATATAGTGGATTTAATTTGTTTAAATGACTTTAAATGATTCTTGCCTTTCACATGCAAAATGTATTGTGTTTAGTACTTGCTTACTCTGTCTTCTAGCATGGGCTTTACAAAACATGTTTAATTCTTTCCACTTAAGAGGAGAATTCATAGATATTTTCCTGGTCATGTAAGCATATGTTTTGTTCCTGTTGGCTGCTATTGCATACCTGTGGTGATTCCTAGCTGCAGGAAAATCAAAGTATTGGGAAGACTCTCTTTGTAGACTTTTCTTTCAGCTCTCAAGTAAGGTAGTTTGCAGGCTGATGCAGTG
The DNA here is from genome assembly GCF_000699245.1 of Pterocles gutturalis. Taxonomy (NCBI): domain Eukaryota; kingdom Metazoa; phylum Chordata; class Aves; order Pterocliformes; family Pteroclidae; genus Pterocles; species Pterocles gutturalis. The sequence goes on along the minus strand of NW_010131552.1, from coordinate 53,232 downwards.
ATGATCGAACTTTAAAATGCCAGCTTCACTTAATAGTAAATTCCACTTCTTCATCGTAAACCTATTGCTATTCTGGATATTTCTGTTCTCTGAAAGTTGATCGGTAGTTTCTGTCTGACCCACTTAATTGTTGGAAGAAATCTGATGCCTGCTCTTGCCATTTTGGCAGTCTGACAAAAGGGCTGAATTATTCTGCAAGCCCTGACTTGCTAGTTGTATGAAAATATCTCTCTTCACAGATAAATGAACAACCTACTGCATTATTTTGGCTCTGGTGCTGCTGGGCAGGTACAGTATTCCTAGGTAAAGAACACCTAGTCTGTTCAGAAGGAAACTTGACAGGCTGTTACCAGACTTGTTTTTCCTTGCCTCCTGAGTTTATGGCTGTCTCAGGCAACATCCTAACCCATTTCAAAATGCTTTAGGCTGCTGTATCTGAAGGGGCAAGTGTCTTGTTTTGTGTGCGTGTGAGTGTATGTATTTATATGAGGTGACCTGGTAGCAGCTAGCTGTTTGATGTTTTTGACAAGAGGCAAAGTGTTTTAGATTCTACAGGTTGTCCTTTTTTCTAAAAAGCTATAAAAGACACTCTAGCTGCAGAAGTTCAAATTGTGTTGTACCTTTTTTTATGAGATGGTGTTTAAATCATTACTGTCATTTGCCCCATATTCTTTCTTGGCACTATGTCAGAAAAACTGACTGTGATCACTTCAAAAATGCTTGTATCATTCCTATCACCATGTCAGTGATGGTGCAGCACACAGGGGCTGTTGATTCCAGCTGACCCCCAGCTGCTGTCAACTCAATGTGCTGTCCTAGTATTGATGTATTGCTCACATTCTTTGTGGGATCACCATTGCTGTTGGTTGACAAGCCCTTTTATCTGCTGGAAAGGTCATACTTTCATTTTGTTCATTAGAGGAGCCTGTGAGAGATTGGGGAAGGTGCTTGCTTATACGTATGCCTTTGTATGGGTTTTGATATTTTACTGTGGTTCAGTTATGTCTTGAAGAAGATTATTTGCAGTGAGTTTGCACCTCTCCTGCCAAGTATAATCATCCACCCAGGAGCTTCTGATTCTGTTTTTCCAATGTATTTTCTTATGTGACTGCTGCTTAGACATCTTCCTTAAAGTGATTAATTAGATGAACCATATCCATGCTCTTCAGGATCAGAAAGGGTGGGGAGGGTTTCCCCTTCAGTTGTCAGAAATGTAATTTTAAAAAGTCTTCTCTTTAAAAGTATTTGGGTATCTGGCCAAGAGTTTGTCAAGAATGCAGAAAAACTCTGTTCTTCCCTGCTCTATAAATGTTAACATAGATGGGAGGCAGTTACTAGGTAGTAGATACACGGTCCTGAAAAATGGTTATATAGTAAAAAAAGGATTTAGACCTATTGAGAGCTTATGGGTCAGGATTAAAGGGAGGACAGGAACAGATGACATTATGGTGGGGATCTGCTACAGGCCACCTGACCAGGAAGGCCAAGGGGATGAGGCCCTTTACAGACAGATAGGAGCAGCCTCAGGTTCACAAGCCCTGGTCCTCATGGGGGACTTTAACCACCCCAATATCTGTTGGAGGGACAACACAGCAGGATATAAGTAAGCCAGGAGGTTCCTGGAATATGTTGATAATAACTTCCTTCCTCAAGTTGCAGAAGAGCCAACCAGGAGAGGTGCTATGCTGGAACTTGTTCTCACCAACAAGGAAGGGCTGTTGGGGGATATGAAGCTCAAGGGCAGCTTGGGCTACAGTGACCATGAAATGGTGGAGTTCAGGATCCTTAGGGCAGTGAGGAGGGTGCACAGCAAACTCGCTACCCTCAACTTCAGGAGAGCAGACTTTGGCCTTTTCAGGGATCTGCTTTGTAGAGTGCTATGGGATAATGCCTCAGAGGGAAGAGGGGCCTAAGAAAACTGGTTAATATTCAAGGATCACTTCCTCCAAACTCAGGAGCAATGCATCCCAACAGAGAGGAAGTCAGGCAAAATTAGGCCAGGAGGCCTGCGTGGATGAACAAGGAACTCTGCTCCATTCTTGTGGGACCCCACCTGGACTACTGCATCGAGCTCTGGGGCCCCCAACATAAAGACATGAACCTGTTGGAGGGAGTCCAGAGGAGGGCCACAAAGATGACCAGAGGGCTGGACTACCTCCCATTATGAGGACAGGCTGAGAGAGTTGGGGTTGTTCAGCCTGGAGGAGAGAAGGCTCCGGGGAGACCTTACAGCCGCCTTCCAGCACTTAACAAGGGGCTACAGGAAAGATGGGGAGGCACTCTTTATCAGGGAGTGTAGTGATAGGATGAGGCATAATGGTTTTAAACTGAAAGAGGGTAGACTTAGACATTAGTAAGAAATTTTTTACTGTGGGAGTGGTGAGGCACTGGAACAGGTTGCCCAGAGAGGCTGTGGATGCCCCATCCCTGGAGGTGTTCAAGGCCAGGCTGGATGAGGCTTTGAGCAACCTGGTCTAGTGGAGGGTATCCCTGCCCATAGCAGGGGGGGTTGGAACTAGATGATCTTTAAGGTCCCTTCCAGCCCAAACCATTCTGTGATTCTATTAGGCTGAGTTTTTTCCCTTTTCTTAATCCATTTTACAGGCATTTCAATTTGTAGTAGCATGGTTTGAAGTAAAGATTACAAAGTGTAGGAGATACTGGATGTCTGGAAGTGCTTAGTCTCATCTTGCTGCTTTAAGTCTATTAACTTCAATAACAACCACCCCATCTCTTCATGATTAAACTAGAAAATTGGTCAAGTTTCTAGACTTCATTGGAAACAAAAAAAACCCCAAACATATGTACTTGAAGAACCTCATTTGCTGTGCACAACTGTCTTGCTAGAAAAGAATTTCCTCTTTTCTGTATAATTTAGGCTCACTTTCTCTGCTCCTTCTCCTCCAGCTCTATCAGCTTCTACTACTAGCAGTTTTGGAGGACACTGCTGGTGGGCACATCTCTCCATGTCATTCAGGGGTAAAGCTCTCCAGCAGTTTGTCTCATTACGTTTATTTTGGGTTTGTTCTTCTTTTCTTCCACCCTGGTGTTAGAACAGATGCAAAGAAAATTGGGACAGTGGTGGGGAAGCTTAAGCATTTCTATGCTTTTGTCTTGTCTGTCTGTCCCCTCTCAGTGATATTTTAGTTGTTTAACCATTTTTAGTGAAATATATGGTGCATGAAACTATTAACTGTAGACAACTTTTTTTCATAGAAAATTAAAAATAATGTTTGTGTAAGTGGACTGGAGTCTAAATTAACACTTGGCATACAAAGGCATAGGGAGATCAGCAGGTGATGATATAATTTGGTCACAAACCAGTTGTGCAGAGTCACGCATGTGCTTAAGCCACCGCATGTGCCATCGTATCCCCAGCAGTCTAGGCTGAGCAAAACTACAGGATAGAGTGCTGTGGAGGTAAGCTCCTGGGGTGAGAGGGGAAGAAGCTTTGGGATGTAATAAGAGATTGGAGTGTGTTATGGTAGGGAACTCAAGTTTGCAGCTTCATAGGGAATTCAGAGTAATATGATGAGAGTATATTTGGGAACATAAGAAACCACATGATTGTCTTCTGCTTCTGGAAAGAAAGTTAGTTTAAAAAAAATTGTAAGAAAGCAGTGAGTGATGTGGAAGGTGTGTCCTGTATAAACCACAGTTAATCAGTATAAACAACGAAGCAAGATCTAATCTCTAAAGCAGTTTATATATGTGATGTGGAGAATGTCCTTAAGATTTTTTTTAACATCTGCACCCAGGTAATGTGGTTCAAACTTGGACCACCACAAATTTTCTCTGTACTGGCATGAAAATGTCATAGAAACTCAGGTTTTACTGTTGAAGTATCATGAGAGACTTCAGGGTACGTAATAACAAAACAAAACTGCAGACTTTGTGCAGTTGTTCATCCTTCATGAAGTCTCAGCTGTCAGGTGATGACTAAATCACCTTTCAAATAATAGCAGCATAAATTGAAATCAGAGACTAGGAAATCAGTAAATGAGCACAGTCCTCCCATGTAGAGTATTGCTTCTGTTAGGTCTTTGATGCTTTCTCTTGCAGGTGGAAGGAAAATTTAAATATTTCATTGTATTTCTGTAAGAATGAAGGACTTGGAATATGTCCATACTGCTTTTTAGACTTGAGCTGTGCACAAACACAAGCCAGGCTGACCTGCCAAGGTAGCATTCATTATTGCCAAATGCCTTAATATTTGCATCTATGCCTTTATTTGTGTTATGCTGAACGCTAACAATTTAGGAAGGTAGATTTTGAAGCATCAGAGTAGAGCTCCCTAGAAAAATGCTTGAAGTACTAATTTTTGGGACTTGGTTCTTTTTCTTCACCCACATATTCAGATTTAGCTGACCATATGATGCTGGTTTGTCCCAGCTCATTTGTTCTGTGAAATTGTACTGGCAGGCCAGCTGATAGATGAATTAAATAAGTTGATTATTACAGTTTCTAGGTTTATGCCATACTACTCTAAGAAATAATTGAATGCTGCCTGGATATTTAATGAAATATGGAAAGGTGCTAGTTCCAGGAGGTAAGAATGAAGTGAGCATTCTTGTCAGATTTGGTAATTGCCATACTCTTGCTTGTCTGTCAAGGAGTCTTGAATATCCTTGTGTTTCTAGAATAAGGGAATTGTCACAACACCGGAAGCGGTGAGATACTTCACAGATATGAGATGGACAGCAGGGATTCCAGAATTTTAATATATTAAAAAAAAAAACAAAACACACACAAACAAACAAAAACCAAAACAAACAAACAAAAAAGCAGGCTATCTTGGGATCCTTTGAGTGTTTCCCCTCAATTTTCTGTTGATGAAGTACTTGACTGGAAGAACCTATGTAGCTGTGAAAGTCAGTAGCTGTTGCCATCTGGAAGTTTGCTTTATTTGTCTGCAAGACTCTGATACTGGTAAGTCACTTCAGCCATTGGGTTGCAATGGACATTCATCTAATTGTTGATCTCTGGGAGGTTGTGAATATGATTGGGTATGATGAGTATAACAATTGTACTAATTCAAGAAATGTCTTGAAGATACCAATGTTCTTCAGTTACACTTTAGCCATTGCTAGAGTATGTCAGCTGTGTTTAACCTCTCAGATGTTGGTAACTTGTCACCTGCATGAGGTGTTATTAATAGGCCCTGCAGGTTCTGGGAGTTATTGGTCAGATAGTGGTGCCAGAACAGTGATGAGATCTGGCATTTGCAGGCTGGGCATGGTAAAACCTTTTCCCTGTGTTTCGTGGATTTATTGCATTTGTGCATCTGTTTTAAGAATATATTCTTTGTGCTGTGTGAACTGTACAAAGTGATAATTTACCTTCCTGATCTGTGTAAGCAGAAGATGATACATCAATTCCATTCTATCTCCAGTGAAATAAGTGGCACTGTGTGTGTAATGGCAGTTTCGGCTGCGCCTGTTGGCATTGACAGTGCAAACGTGTGTTCTGCTTTCTGGATTCTACCCACCTGTTGGACATGCAATGTGGACTTTCTCTTAGTTCCCTTGGTAGTTTGTGAACTTCAGTGGCTTGGTTTTATTTTTTTTTCTTCTTTCCCATTCTGGTTTTTTATTTTTTGAAGGAGTAAATTGGTCTAATTGTTACATTATATGGTATGTTTGATTAATGTTACAGATTGCAACCTTTGACAGTTTAACTAGAAATCTTAACTATTTGCACACTTACGGATCAGAGTGTAATTATGCCTTCTAAATTAATTTATTTTTGATACTTCAATTAAACTTTCTTATCTTGAAATTGAGTATTCATGTCCTTGTAAGTGAGGAGGGAGTATCTCAAGTGCTACATGCAAGAATATTTAATAAAACAAACCCCATCAAATTAGCTGTCTATCTAGCATGCTTCTCAAATTCTTGGAAAAGGTATGAAACTGAAGTGCAAAAAAACCTGCAGGCATCTCTGACATAAAAGCATCTTGGCAGCTCTAGTTAGGAGTGTCGTTTATGTAGTTTCATATTGCTTTATATTCTTTGTTATTCCAGTGCAAAATGTAATTAAAGATAAAGGCTGCAAAATGAAGCACTAAAATGTCAGGAAATGGTAACATATCAACTCAACTGAATGATCCTACCTGCCACACTTTCTAGTTTTAATGCACTGCAGAAAAATATTAAGGACTACTAAGCTGAGGTAGAGAATTTGATTGGTAATTTAGGCTGGAGGAGGAATGTAATCATCACCCAAACAACTGGAGTAGTAAAACCATAAACTTCGGAGTAGTATTTTCAGCACACTGTTGCATACCACTTTTTAAAACAAAAATTCAAGAAAAATGGAATTGTCCATATCTGTTGTTAAAGCCTGCGTTTACCTGACTTTGCAGTTAATTCTGGTAAGCGTAATTAATAACATACTTTAAACTTAAAAAGCTTGTTTTGTGTGTCTGTGGCCCCCACAGTCTTCCCACAGTAAAATGTTTCCTTTGATTCTAAATTAGTGACTGGACTCAGCATTTATGTAGTTCTCTCTGGAAATTTTTTGGCTTGACCCATCTTTCACACTCTGTGTAGGCAGGGTTCTTACCCAGCTCATACAGAAGAAAATCCCTAAAGAGTGAATCTGTGTGAAATAAAATAGACTTCTAACAATTCAGAGGGTCACATTGACTGGCATGTGATAGCTATTTTATGCGTTCTGGATCTGCAAAGCAACTGGAGAATGCAGAGCTGGTTTAGACAGATTTACAGCTGCTTTGCCTCACTGACTCAGGGCAACAGGACTCACAGTTTATTTTCATTCTTGATGTTTTGTGAGTTTTCTCATTTCCTTTTTTTTCACGCTTTGAATACATGTCTGTTTTCTCCTTCCGTGTATCCATCTTGTTGGCTAATTTGGATGCAGCAGGTTTGAGGATGTTTAAGACTGAGAGTAATTTTTAGGGAAAAGATCCTAAAAGCTTGTTTCCCTCCACTGTGCCTGCAACTTCTCATTTTTCAGTCTGATTAAAGCCACAACTATCTGAACAAAGATGGCCACTACTTGCCTTCTGTTTTTGCTGCTGGGCATGAAGCCAATTACCCCCAGGGGAGAAAGTGGCTTCCTATCTGTTGGGATAGAGATGATGACTTTGAGAAAGGATGAAAGGGAGGTAACAGATATTCTTTGCTGAGAGGCAGCCTATGGCATCTGTCCTTCTGAGAGTGTAAGTAAATGGCAGCTGTTGTGGAAAAAGGGCAATTGTTTTGAGAGGTTCTCTGGAGAACATTATTGTTCATTCTCTGAAGAGCCATGGGAGAAAACTGCTGCTAAATCTAAATTTCTTCTCATAACCTCTCCATTGCACTAAATAAACTGTTAAGATATTTATCTGAAATGTATGTGCATGGTAATGATTTGGGGAGCAATTCTGGTAGCCCATATTTAAAGAACATTTTACATCCTGTGAACTGGTGAACTTTTGAGAATCCTTTAAAAAAAAATCCATTCAGTTCAGAATGATTAAGTGCTGCAGTTGTAGGGGATAACTGTAGTTACGCATGACTAAAGCTTTAAATCTTAAAGCTGAAGATTTTGAACTTCTTCCTGACTATTTGAAGCTAGGATAATGTCTGTCTATGGTGACCTATTTGTGCTTTTCTTGGGTTAGACACCCACTGTACAGCTCTTCTGGAAGCAGCATTTAGGCAGCTTTTTTTTCCTCTTCCCTCTAATGAATAAATTTATTACTTCTGTGGTGCAGTTCACTCACTGGTACAAGGCAATATTGCAGCTCGGGTATGTTACTGAGGGTTATTACTGATGACTTTAGTAATTTGCTTCTCAGTGGATTCCCTAAAATCAGAGTGAATGACCCAAGTTGGAGAGTAAAGCAGAGCAAGCTGACAAGTCTCTAGATGTGCAGTGCAGTGCAGAGCAGATACACTTGAGCTGGGTTTAAGCTGTCATAGCCTCGATAACACAGCAAAGTAGATGCTTTGGCAGTTGGCCTGCTCTCATAAAATTGGTCTTTACAGATCTTCTAGCTCACTTCTAACATCTCTTTTCTCTTTTGTTGGCTAACATCCAAGGTGTACACTAAATCAGTAAAGGTGGTGTAGGTGCAGTCTGTGTGCAGTTTGTATTTATCAGGTATTACAGACACCTGCTGTCTTAACTTCCTGCTTTGTGGCGTTAATATTATGTAATCAAAAACCCTCTGGAAACTGGCATTAATGACTTAAAACTTCTCAAAGGTAGAGGTGGATCTACGTGTACTGTAAAGGTGGAGAAGTTGACCCTGTGTGGTATCTTTTCCAAAAGTAAATTCTGCTGTTTATAATACAGTTCCCTTTCAGTGCTGAGAGTTAAGCATGCCTTTGTCCTCCCTTCTGTAAAAGTGTGTAATAGGAATGCCAGCCTAATACTCTCCCACGTGTGTGTGTGTGTAGATGTGAATTAATGTAAGTAATTTGGGCACATATATTCTATATTTCCATCTGGCCAGGCTGTTTCTTGAGTACAATATTTGTTTAAATAAAAACTGTACTCAAATATGTTAATGCAATTGGTAATGTCTGCATAGAAAAGCACCCAAATCCTGCAAGCCATCATGATTATAGGTTGAAATGTGTCTATGATGCTTATAGTGAATTGCTGTTGAAGTGTATGTTGTTACACTTCTTTCCATATAAGAAATCCCTTTGTAATGGGCAAGTTGTACAGACCTGCCAGAAGAAAGAGTGATCGAAACTTTCATCTTTGCACTCTTCCCTGAAGCGTCTTAAACAGATGTTTGTTCATTGTCTTGGCTTCTCTTGCATGGAGGGATGGTTGAATGGCACACAGTTAGGAGGCAGCTGGATGCTGACCAGCCTTTCTGATGGCTGCCTCCTGTTTCTCAAGTGTGACAAAACTTCATACTTCTAAGTGTCCCACAAAACCGGGGTCAGACCAAACACTGACAGCTAGATGAAGTAAGAAACAATGAAAAAAAAGAGCAGCACCCAAAGGAGCTGAACACACTTTTCAATGATCAAGTTGAACTAGTACAGAAGAATAACTGTCTCCTTGAAATCCCGCATAAGCCCTATTGTTATTCAGCTTTACTAAAATAAATAAAAAAAGGAAGTGTCTTTTCTTTGAGAGATATATTGAAATTCAATTTGAGTAACTTTGTTTTTGGTGTCTTGTGTAATACCAGGCTTTATCATGCCATGAAAACTTTTTGGTAGGTATTTGTAGAAGCAGCTTGTGCTTTTGTTGTCTTGCTGCTGCTGTCACAAAATGCCACTTCTGAGTGAGACAGGTCTTGCTAGGGAGATGCTGGTCCCTTCTCCCATGCCCTGCTGTGTGAGAGTCTGCTGTACAGGCCCCTCCTTTCACACAGGATAATACCTTCTCTGAACGATAGATAGTACTGATTCCTGGCATGGTCTTTCCGCTCTGATTTACGGACTGTAAGTGGGAGCGTGGTTCACCTCGGGCATTGGGAGTTCCATTTGGTAGTAGCTCTGTCACAGCTGTGGCAAGGGGGACTGAGGATTGGGAGCAGATCTGTGAGTACCGCAGGGCTAGGGCTGCAGCGTTGCACAGCAGGGGCTATGGTACAAGGCTGCTGACTATGCAGTGACATGATTACCTAGTAGGATGTGTATTTTTTTAATTGGATACTGCTTTCGTTTAGGATGACCCAGTAACCACACATTGCTGTATGAGCTGTTGAGTTAGAAGGAATGCAGGAGAATATTTCTGCTGAATTTATTGGAATGTCTACTGACTTGTGCTTCCCTTCTCTTATCCATGCTGGCTCTGAAGTTAAAGTGGATTTTCTTTAACAAGAAAAAGCTTATAAAACAAGCCTGAAATTAGCGTTTGAAGATCACTTATTGACACATTTTTTATTTAAAAAAATATTCCCTGAATTCCAGCAGATTGCTTGGTTATTGGCCCTTCTCTCCTGCGTGCAGAAGGCTTTTCCTGTTGTAAATCAATACCAGATTATCCGTATATGAAGTAATGTTTTATCTGTAAAAATAGAACAAGATCAGCTTTTCATCAGCATCAGAATCGGTCATTTATTTTTTCTGTGTAGGCTCTTGCTAAAGCGCTGGTTTTATGGCATGTGATAAGCTGTTGAAATATAG
>NW_010131552.1:31244-43108 GCF_000699245.1 Pterocles gutturalis | reverse complement strand
TCAGCAGGAGGACAACAATTCCCTAATCTGTTAGGATATTGGGATTATATTTTGGAGGTTGCTTAGTAAGGATTTCAGGTCAGAATTTTATGATTTCAGGTTGGTTTTTAACTCTATGGTCTGTTTTTTAGAACTCAGTAGGGGTGGTGTGATTTTTTTTTTTAAGGCACTGAGTTGAAACAAAGGCACCAAATGTGTGAATATTCCGTTTTCTGAAACTGTTTGGTTTTATGACGATTAGCATTTAAATAAAAACCCCTTTTGTTTATACAAATATGTTCATTTTTTTCCCCATATGTGGTATTGACTGCACACTGTTTAACAATGCGGAAAAATGGGTTAGCATTAAGTAACTTGATTTCTGCTATAAAAAGCAAAACTGGAATGAATCTTAACAGCCATTGCCAGGTAGATGAGTACTGTGTGGCAGTGGGAGCGAAGACTTTGGTAGTGTTTTGGAAGATTTCAGGCTGAGTTTCTTTGCTTATGTAAAAGAGTGGTCTTTGTTTGGCACTTCCAATGGCGCTGGGAGTGTTGTGTAGCTTCATTGATTGGTTCCATGCAGTGGAAATCTGACCTTTAGCAGATGTTTGAGAAGTTGCCAGCATTCAGCGTGATCAGCAGACTAGACAGTTTTTTCCTTGTTGTGTCGATGAGAACTTCCATTAGATTAGTAATGTGCGTGACAATGTTAAGCTTTTAAATGATTAGTAAACTTTCTGAAACAAGGCAGATTTTCCTGCAGTGTAGAGCTCATCAAGTAATTTACTTTCTTATATATGTAATTTTGCTAATTGCTTAGCTAATACAAATATTTTGATAAGTGGTTTTTTTTGTGTGTGTAGTAAAGACATTTAGATTTTGAGTAAGTTTTGATTTGGCTGTAATTTTCTTAAAAGGTCAGTTTCAGCATGCTGTTAAAGCATGAATTTGGGATAAATGCTTTCAAAGAAAAAAGAACAAGCTTAAATGGGCTGGGGAGGGGGAGGCAGCAGTGAAACATATCCCATCTGGAGCATTTGGCTTGGAACAGGATGTTGCATGACTCCATGTGAAGTCTGCTCTCACGAACAGTATCCCAAGTAATGTAGGAGATTCAGCTGCTTAGTGGTGGGAGTTCAGCATGAAACAAGGTCTGTTTTCTCAAACTCCAACGGTTAGAACTACAGGAAAGAGGTGGGACTTAATAAGAGATTTATGTGATGAGTAACTCACCAACACCAGCAGTTGCCAGATTAAACCCCTTCCTGCAGGTGCTGGCTTTCCTCAGAGTTCTACAATTGTTTTTCAGTGTGTTGCATGTGGGAAGAAAAACTTAAAAGATTAGAGGTTTAATATGAAAAAAACATAATGACTAAGTTGCCTATTTCTAATTCTAAGTTTAAAAATCAAATAATTGCAAAAGGATTTCTTGTTTTGTTGTTAGATATATTGCATACTTGTGTGCTTTTAGGGGGGAATGGGTGGGTTCTTTTTTTTTTTTCTTTTTGTTAGCATCTTGGCTGCAGAACACGTTAAGAAAAGCAGCCTATACTGAAAACAAGTGGTAGTCTTAACTAACAACTAGTCCTGCCATTGTAGGCTCTTGGACAAGATGTATCCTGTGAAATATATGGGTTTTTTTAAATCAAGGTTAGAAAGGAAGGGGTGTGATGGTAAGAGAAGCCACACACATGAGAAAGCCTGGAAATCTTTGCCCTTTGCTCTCAGTGCTCAAGAACACTTAATTTTTCCAGTGCTGTGGAACTGTCAGGTATGTTTCTTTATTTTTATGATTCCCATTAATTTGTGCCAAAATTCTTTGGCAGCTTGTTTTGGTATCTAATAATCTATGTACCAAATCATATTTTTTTTGATATGTGCAGTATCCTCATACCTTTTTATGAGCAAAACTAGAAAAGGTCCCCTTGACTGTGTGTAGTCCGTTTAATGTTACTACTTAATCTTGTTTATTCAGCCTTCATCTCCTGATCTAAACATGAAGGAGAGGGTAGCAACTCTTACTGAATGGGTTAGATGTTTGTCTCTATCTGGTTCATCAGTGTTCTCCTTCCCATCTTAAGAGAGGGACTAAGACATGGGTTTTAGCTGTGGCATTCCCTCCTCCCTCTGGTGACAGGGGAATAAAGCATCTTTGACTTTACTGGTTTTGTGGAAAGTGAAATGCATGGGAGAAAAAAACGTGGTTTGTTTTTTTTTTTTCCCCCAGCCTATGCAGTTACTTTCCATACATACACGGAATAAAAGTACTATATGTGTTTGTCTGCAATGTGAAGAACTATATTCAAAGTATATTGCAGTTGCAAGATTGCAATACTCTTAATAGATTATGATTCGTGAGGTATTTCTGTCACAGTGAAATAAATGTATCAAAAGCTGTGAGAAAGCCAATCGTGCATTATTTTCAAAAGTATTTATTGTATATTCTTTCAATTTATTGCAGTATTAATAAGTTCGTTGACAGTAGAAGATGGGCATTTCCATCTAGCATTTTTGTCTTGGATGCTAAGTGAAGTTTCAAAGAAGTAAGAATTGTTCCTTTCTCAGTTCACTGCAGCAGAAAGTATATTATACAGATAATTTCAGCAGAAAGTATATTATACAGATAATTTACAAAGAAGTGAGACTCATAGAAACAACATCCAGATTTTAGATAGTCTATACAGTGAAGCAGAAGGCATTTGGTAAAGCAAGGTAGAAACTTTAGTTGTCATTCCCTGGTTCATTTTGAAAACAGATTGACTTACGTATCGTTATCAGTGAATACTTCAGTTATCTTACACCACTAAGAGTTCTGCAGCTGGTTACTCCTGAAGTCAAAAATATCTTCTTACTGTGTGTTCATTTTCCAGAAGGGAACGCTGGTGTCCCTTAACTTGAACAGTAATTTTATTACTCATTCCCAAGGGGAATGGGAACACATATGATGTGAGTATGCTCTATCTTCTCTTGCACTGATTTATCATAATACAACAGAATTGTCAAATGCAAGTTCACTCAGGAAAGGCTGTGGTTGCTTGAGTTACCTCTGGAGGTCATAAAGGCCCTACTTACACTTGAATTTTTTTCTGAAAGTCTTGTCTGTATTCTCTATAACTGTAACTGTAGGTGCATAATGTGTTGCAGTTCAGGGGGTTTTTTAGTTTGTTTTCAAGATTTTTCCTCATTCAGAAAACTTGAAGTAGATGAGGTGTGTTAATATTTGTTACAAAAAAGAACTTGCTTATGTTGATACATTTCTTTAAAAGTTCTGATTAAAATCTAAGTTGAAGTGATTATCAGAATTACAGGGAGCTCCTCAGAAAATAAACCTGCAAATGCGGAATGAGTGCTAAAAATTTGGGGGAAGTTGTTCTTCATTTTTTGTAGATAGGAATGGTTGAATCGGGGATATATAAAATTATATATTAATTTTAAATCATCAAGATGATAGTGGGGAAATAAAGGAGAGAAAGGAGGAGATGAAGAGTACCAGTCCTTGTATTTGTACTTCAGGATTCACATTTTAATTGTTCGATTCTATAAAGGATTTAAGATAAATTTTATAAATATCAGAGTCAATGCAGTAGGTACATTTATCATATGTGTAATTTCTAGTATTAAAAGCTGCCTTGGACATATGAAAAAAAATTATTTTTTTGTTCCAGAAACTTGCACAGATGGTAAGCAAATTAGGTACAGTTCTGAATTAATGCTTTTTTCTTCTCTTCTTTGCAGCATGTGTTTTGAATTGCAGGAAGGATTTTTTTTATCCCATGCACAGCCCTTATAGTTACAGCCTATAAAATAATTGTGCATAAACAAACTTTATTTTAATTTATCATCATCACGTTTAAAATGCCATTTATTCAAAAATACTGTTCTTGCTGTTGTTACAGGGAAGTGTCTGAGTTTTTCACTAGTAAGTTACCGAGAGATAGCTAATGCAGTAATTAAGGTTATTCATTTGGTTCCTTAGGCAGCTTTTGATGTATACTCATTGCCAGTGTTTTGTTCTTATGCCTTTGCTTCTGGGCTTAATCATTAAGGGTTTGATTGTGTTATCCGTGGGATCTATTGTTCTGTTGGTGTTATCAATGGATCTATTGTTCTTCCTTAAAAACATCTTTGCAAGAATCTACTCAGGAGCAGAAAATGCGTAGCATTACATTGCCTTCACTTTTTTGAGTTGTCGTACATTGTAGATTTGTAGGACAATTTCTAATTAAAAAAAAAGTATGCTATAAGCTTTTGTTTAAAAAAATTATTGCAATTAACGTAAAAATCATACACATCTCTCTGCAGTTTGGAGAATTGTGGTACTGAAATAAATTAGTTAATACTTAGGATAGAAAAGATTGAATGACCTTCCTCACACACTTGAGAAATTTTGTTGCAAGACAAAATATAACGTTAGATGAGAGCACAAAAGGGTATCTTCTGAAACCACTAGTAGACACACATGTTGAGAGAGAGTTTTCCTGTACGTATCATGAATTATTTCTTAAACGTTAAGTGCTTTCCACCCCTATATTCCTGAAGCTTTTATGCATCACTGATTCTGTTTATTTGAAGCAGTCCTTCCTGTGCTGTAGCCTTAGCAGCACCAACAACAACAAAGCGGGCAGCTGTTCAGAGGAGCTAGTAGAGTTTTTTATATCTGTGATCCAGAGTGGTTTGTATTGAAACACCTCAGTTGCACCTGAAAACCCGTTGACATTAGATCTCTGTTACATCTAGTATAATCTAAACATATAATATCTGTTCCCACAGAGTTTGTAGTCAAAACAGGCACACTGGGTTGAAGTGATTGTATTCCTATTCTAGAGTTACGGGTACTGAAGCACAGAGATGGCAACTTGCCCGCTGTCATCAACTGAATGTGGAAACTCCCAATTCAATATCAGTATCTACAGTTTGTTTAAAAAAACCCCCTGAACAAAACACAAACCAACAACTCTTGGAAGACTTTTGAAATACATTGACAAAAGGTAAGTATTTGGTTAAGTTGAGACCGAATTGTCTGTGCACATTACTACTGAGTCTTCATTCTGATGTGAAATATCTCCTTAAGACTGTGAAATTGAAAAGATGATTGACTAAATTACTTACGGTGCTGCTGTATTTCTTTATAGTTTACATATTATTTACAGAGTTGTAATTTTTTTTGTCAGAAATTTCAGATATCTATGACTTAGGAGTGGCCATTACGGCAAAGAAGAGGTTGAGGACGTGGATTAAGACAGTTGGAAAACCCAGGAAGCTGTGGTTATGTTCCTTCTCCTCCTCCTGAAATGCTGCTCAATTTTGGCAGGATGTTTTCTGATGTCTTGTTTGCTCACATGTGCTACCACCCCATCTTAATTTCCTCTGGCCTTTCAGTAATACTTGGAGATATCTCAGTTCAGAGTTAGAGTGAATCTTGATCCCAGTTTGTGGACATTTGTGCACTGGTGTACTATGAACTGTAATGACCCAGTTCTTTTGGGTATCAAACAGAAAAATAAAGGAAGATCGCATACACCCGAACAGTTTTAATCCTTTGAAGCTTCAGCCTGTGAGTAGAGATTTTATTTTTCTGCTCTAATGCTGCAGTTAATCCATAGGAAAGAAGTAGACTTCTGTAACTTCTGTTTATGAATCCTTTGTTAGCAAGTGTCTTCAGGCTTTTAGCTACGTCAGAAAGTTTATATGAGAGTCTATTTTTGAATGAACGATGACTCACCAGTATGAAGGACTAGACAAATATCAACAATGTGAATGAGATAGAGATGCAGTTTTGAAGGATGGCTTGCAGAGGAGATTGAAATCCAAAGACTGGAATGGTAACAAGAAGCTGTCTCTGACTAAAACAACAAAAGAGTAATTCAGCTTGTGAGACACCACTGAATACAATCACAACACTAAGGGAGAAGACTTTAAGAATTCAGATTTCCAAAAATAAAAATTCAACATAACAGCAAAGGTGAAATAACTCTGTGTCTTAGCTAGGGAGAACTTAAAAGCTGACTTTATTACACTGCTTAGAGGTGATTTAGGCAGGATTAGGAGAAACAGTTTGCAGACTGTTGTTATAGCAGCATGTTAAGTGGAGGAAAGAGGACAGCAAGTTATTATTAAGACAGTAAAATATTATTCACTGATAAGAGAGAAAGCTTTAAAGTAATTGATATGGTGCACTGACTTCCCCACTCAAATATTCTAGTCCTCTTATGAAGGAAAAAATGTCTGGAAAATATCTTCCAACATTTTAGTGGATAATCAGTGAAGTAGATAAATATTTCACTGAATTTATTTTGCCTTTCAGGATTCTTGTCTTGATGCTTTTGAAGATGATGTTGTTGTTGTTATTATTGTTATTATTATTACTATTATTATTTCCTCATCTACCTGATGAGATTGCCAGAGCAGCTGTGGATGCCCCATCCCTGGAGGTGTTCAAGGCCAGGCTGGATGAGGCTTTGAGCAACCTGGGTTAGTGGAGGGTGTCCCTGCCCATGGCAGGGGGATTAGAACTCGATGATCTCTAAGGTCTCTTCCAAACGAAACCATTCTATGAATCTATGATTTGTTTGGTTGGCTCGTTGCTTTTCTTTTATGGTCTCTTTTTTTGTTTGACCTCAAAGAAATATATGCTGTTGAAAAGTACAGTGCATATTCAGGCTCTGTGCTGTGGTTTTGGGAGGACATAATTTTTCATACCAACGTACAAAACAGATTGAACTTTGGGCTGGATGGATATTGATAAATACTTCTAGGTCCAGGTCTAATCTAGGGGTTAGTCCTTTGAACGTTGGAACAATGCCTGTTTTGCCTCCTCACCTGTTGAAGACAGCTAATTGTATTGTCTTCATAGACATGGTGAAACCTGTGTACTTTTAGCACTTCTGTTGATTTTCTCTAGCAGTGGTTCAGGTTTGGGCTATTCAGCTGAAGTGATACATGAGGAAAAACTCATGTAATCATTGTAGCTCTCTGCTTAGGACCTGGTCATTTCCTTAAGTTCCAGCTATGTGTGTGTTCAGACTGTCCCAGGAGAGCTGAAGTCCTGTTTCCCCATGAGTGCCTTTACAGCAGTACCTTGTTAGGTAAAGCTACAACCAGGTGTTTCAGTGACGTTTTCTGTCTCAAGAGAGACAAATTTCTGATTGTAGCTAATTTGGATTTTTGAGGATGAGGAACAATAACAAATAATGAGTTCTAACTAGGACATGACCTATTCCATTCGCCACACCCTTTAATTTAGCCTTCTGTAGTGGTTTGTGTCAACTGACGCTAGACAAACTTCTTCTTTAACAAGCCATTGCACTGTAAAAATTGACTGAAAGCCATTAACATTTACCAATCAGTAATTAGTATTTTAAATAGTCCTATCTCCATTCAGTTGGTTTTTAGTCAGATCTTCAAATATCAGATAAATACAGTTTAAAAACCTGTGTAACCTTTTTTGATTGCGGACTTAGCAGTAACGATTCCTTATTAAATGATGGGTGTTGGTCTTTTTAGTGTGACATTAAAAATGTGCGTGTATGCACATATGAATTACTTTTCACTAGCCATCTAAATAGCTAAATAGGGTTATTTTCATTTTTTTCTGTTCATCTTATCTAAAATCACAGTTGTCTGATTTGAACACAATTCCCTCTATTTTTAAATTGAATATGTAGGCTTTCTATACTATGTGTGCTTCTTAACAATTGTTTTTAGAAATGAATGTTTAGAAATTTAGATACAGTTAGAAAAGTCTCCTGTGTTGTGTGATGGTAAAGAGAATTTGAAATATTTTTTTTTAAAGTTTGAAGGACCAGGAAGTTTTTGCATAATGTGTATATTTTAACTAGTTGTTGCTATGATTTAATAGTTTATGCTTTCTTAGAATTGTAAGTCACTTCTGTTTCTCATTTTGGATGAGTAATTCGGTGTATTTTTTGTATCTAAAACATTTTTTTAAATGGGGCTACTTTACTTTCATTTCTTTGTAAGTCCACTACAGCAATGATTTGATTTCTGGTTTGCATGTCACTTCACTTTGCTCTTAAGATCTGAATTTGGAAAAAGACTTGCAAAATAAATATGTCATGTATTTTAAATACTGAAGTGATTCAGATAGCTTTTAAAATAAAAAGGTAATCCACAGGAGTGCCAGATTTAGGGACAAGATCAAGGACAAGTCTTTTTTGAGAAACTCATTTAAAACTCTAAATCACGTACAAGAAGTATGGGGTTTTATTTTCTTGCCATTCAGCGTAGTTCATATTTTCTCCCTTCAGCTTTCTCTTTAGCTTATGCAGAGAGGTAAGACACATGCATGTTTTAAATGTTTTTCTTTATTTTTCAAAGATGGTATTGAGGCACCCAAGTAGGATGCTGTTTTATTCTGTTGTGTTCCCTGCAATCTTTGTATTCTACGTGATGTGCTGGTTGCTTAGCAATCCAAGCTACAGACTGCAGCAGGCTGTTGCAATAGTACTGGTATTTTTCTTCAGCTTTTCAACCATTTTCATCTTCATTTTTTCTGTAAAAGCTACTTTGTCAATATTCACACATGCATTTCAGGGAATGCGGAATTGGGGTTTTGAAATTAACCATGAACTGTACATGTTGTTGATTTCTATGTTTATTCCTCCATAAGGTATCTTCAGACTACTGTTTGCTTGAAATAAATAATTGTTTTTATTTTAAGGCCTCTCTGTGTTTGTAGGATTTTTATGTTTTAAAGCTTGATGTAAGCAAACTACCTTGAAAATTCAGGCTTATTGAAGCATGTGTTTGCTACATCTGGTCCTGTTCCCTCCTGCATATGGTATATATTTGACATATCTTCCAGCAAGTGTGTATCTCCAGTTTATTCAGAAGCCTGTTGAGAGAGCAATGTTGTCTTCCTTGTTCTTCCATGTACGAAGTGTATTAAGCCATGTTGGCCATTGAAGTATGGCCTCAGCTTGAGCGTGTCTGTCACTGTGTGTCTCAAGAGCAAGGATACAGGCTTCTCTATATAGTTGTATAAATTTTGAGCAGATGAACCTGAGGCTGCAGATTTTTCCCTCAGTAATCAGAGTAGTGCTTATCTCTCTGTGTTTCAGAGGAGTTGTAGCTGGATGCAGGGTCTTTCAGTGGTTTATAAGAAGTGTTGATCCATACCTGCTGGACAGACCCAAAACCACTGTGCTGCAAAAAAGAGATTTCCAGGCAGTTCTGAAGCAGCAGAGACTTAATACTCTACAGATAATGAACTAGCCTCTCTTTTTGTATGCTTCAGCTTCCCAGATCCTAACTGAGGACTGCTTCTGGGATAATACTCCTATTCCGTTTTCCTTTGAATAGAGAATTTAAATCTTCAGGATAATCAGTATGATCATAGATGTTCATGATGTTTCATGGTAGTAGAGTGTGTCAAAGGGGATCTAGTCTTTGAGTTGTCGTCCTGTTGACTTCCACAGTTCATCTGAAAGTAGCAGGACTTTATCTTTCCATTGGAGAGAAAATTAATTTTTTTTGCCATTAAATTTTTGTTGCTACTTGCAAGCTCCACAAATAATCCAGCCAGATCTGCAGATTTGAACATTTGTCCAAACAATTTCATGTTTTTTCTGTAAGTGCTGAAATAGCATAAAAAACGCAACACTTAATTTGTCCCATCTTCTAAGGAGCTTTCAGTGTTCTTTCCTGTAAAACATGTATCTGATTCTACAGCTTTTTTTCTAGAGCTCGAGAGTTAGATGTGGAGCACGGGCTTTTTTGAAAAAAAGCTGTTATGTTCCTTAAATGGTGGAAGAATTGTAAAAGTCTGATAAATAAACATATACAGGTTCTGTCAAGAACTTTTTCAGGTCTTCTAAATACTTAGTGTAGCATTGTGGGTGAGTGGGTGCTACTTTGAGTGGACACAAAAAAGACACAGGACATTCAGTATTTCTTTGTCAAAAGTAAATACTTTCTTGTCTACAAATATAAGTTAAATTTTTGTACTTAGGAATGAATGTTTTGCAGTAAAAATGCCAGCTATTTTTAAGAATATGTGGAGGGAATAAACCCCATCTTTCAATTCTAAATAATTTGATAGTTTAAGACCAATCTGTTGCCATTATTCCAACTGGTTTGGGTGGTTTTAGGCTGTATGGAGTGATGCCAATATATTTTTAAATACTCCCCACCCCACTGTTTTGCTTGAAGAGTCTGTAAAATGCAAATATATACCATTTCAATATATAAAGGAAAGGGAATGATGTTTCTTTTATGAGTTCTTTTTAATGTAGAGTGACTCTGGCATGCTAATGTGAAGGATTGGGGAAATTTTAGTAGCACAGAACAACATTGCAAGCCCTTTTTTAAACAAAAACCTCTACTGCTGTCTTTGGTTGTTATTTCACTACTTTTCCTTGCGGAAATGGGTAGCACTTGTATAACACAGTAATAATTTTACTGTGTTAAGCTGTTTTGCTTTATAGTAAATTGTGCTTTGATCGCATTTGATTAGTTAAAGATATATTTAGAAAGACGTGGCTGCTGGGTAATGCCTTTTCCATCAAAGAAACAATCTGTAAAAAACCTGAGAAGGCAAGGATCTTAGGAAGAGGATGGGAAGATTAAGTTTTATAAAAACAATCTTACTGGCTCCATTCTGTGTATACTTACAACTAGCTTTAGTTTATACCAATTAGATATTTGGCAATCGCATCCATCTCAATAAGTAGATGGAGAAGTTTCTTGGAGCCTGGTGTGCTTTGTTTTAATTTTCAACTACATACAATGCTGAAAAAGCCCAGTGGAGCTAAGCAAGCTGTTGGAGTTTCATGGGGTTCAGACATTCAGAAGCCTTCCTGCCAATTTCAAACCTGCATTGCTGCCAGTGGTGGTTCCATTTGGGATACCTGGACTTGCTGCTTCTGTCCACCTCTGCGGGCAGCAGGGGAGAGGCACTGGCTGTTCACTTGGCTCCGTGGATTTTTCTTCTCTGAAGGTAGATTTCCTCTCAAAACCAGGAAACTCCCAGCGTCCTCTTTACTGGGCCAGGAATAAGCCATTCTTAAACATCCCATAAAATCTATGTGCCCCAAAATTAAAGTTTGCAGGTTGCAGTTAGCACTGGAGAATATGGGGAGGGAGGAAGTAATTTGGACTTGCATTTTAATTTGCCAGTTTGGGAATTTCTTCCTGACATGCCATAATGTAGTTTCTATTCTCAGGTGGTTTCGATAAAGTGGATGGTGCCTGGGCTATGCTTTTTAGCATTCTGAGTCAAATTTGCTGTAAGTTAACATTGCTTTTATGATAGTTTAAAAGGTTTCAGAATCTGTTTGGTCAGGCATATTCTAGATCACAGCACTGCCTGTGGGAGTTGTGTTTTGGCTTTGAAACAGCAATATTTTGTTGCAATTGTTTGGCTGCATCCATTGGAAATTCATTTGTTGTCTTGCTTTACTTGGAAAAGCATGTTAAAAGCTTATGCTGCTTCCTGTTGGAAAATAGTGGTGAGTTACAAAATTAGCACATTAATGCCAATTATAAATATAATATTGTCCCAGTGGGAATTTCTCCTTTTTATGCAAGTGATTGCATACGTGGTGAGAAGACTTCAGCCACTCTGGAAACACAAACTTCTGTATAGCTGACAAGGCAAGGAAACAAAATTTGGCTGAAAAATCTCAAAATCAACATTCATTATCAGGGAGGCAAATGTTGTAGTTTCCTGCTGTACAGAGTTGTGTCAGTGAAACAAGAAAGATTAAATATTTTCAGCCTCTGCACCCCTTAGGGGGTCTAACTTTGGCTCTACATTTTATTTTGTTGGCCTGTGTTGTTGGATTGCTTCCTTTCCTCCTCCTCTCCCCTTTTTACTCCTTTCATAAATTGTTGTTCTTGGGATACTGCTCTTCTCTGTGCGG
>NW_010131552.1:12964-31229 GCF_000699245.1 Pterocles gutturalis | reverse complement strand
TGTGTTCTTCAGGGGCTTTATTGTTGCCTTAGAAAAATTCATAATAGGTTTTCCTGATTTAAGTATTTCCTAGAAAAAAAGAGAATGGATGAAGGATTGGGCTCTGTGTTTTGTCTGTGGTGTTTCTGCCTTTCAAAAATGAATTTTGAAAAGCCAGCAGATAGTTAATAGTCTTGGCATTGAAACGTGAATGTGGTGGAAGCTGTCAGAAGCAATTCCCAAGTAAGGTTGTGTGTGTATCGTGGTAGAGGAGGAATATGGTGCCCTGGGCAATGGCAGACTGGCTCAATGCCATGCTCCATTCTCCGCTTTTCTTGGAATTGCTCCTTTGACAATCTAATTATACAGTGCCAGGAGACTGCAGATAGCTCAGCAATAACTCCTACTGTTGTTGCACCAGATTTTAGTTTATTTGGGGTGCAAAACTTGCACACAAACACTAGATTGTATCACAGTTATTCACAAGTTTTGGCTAGTGTCCAGAAGATAGTGTGTTTTAGTGTGGCACTTCTGAACTGCTAACTCCAGTTTAGACTTGTGTGTTTTTCAAAAAAATTTATTCACTGGATTCTCCTTGCCGTCTATTTTTTTTTTTTTTAAATTTGCTGCTGTGTGAGGTCTGGTGCTTAACCTCTTACACCCTGTTATAAACTACCCAAGTAAAATATCTTCCCAGATATTAATATAAAATTATTTGACCAGTCCAGAATAATTGAATGGAATTTGCAGGAGGAGGGGTCAGGAGAAAGGTGACTTTAGGGAATTATTTTTGACTGTACTGTCACTGAAGGTTGTGTTTATATTTTGTCATTTAATCAATTGCAGAAATGCAATTCTCTTTAGAAGGGTTAAAAGTAGCTGCAAATACAAGGTAGTGCTGCTAAGATGACTTGAGATATGATATGCTTTCCTGCCGGTGCTTTAAAACATTCCTATGTTTACTGTAAACTCTGTTTTGATAAATTATTCTGCAACTTTATTATGTATTTAAAAATTAATTTATAGAAATTAAGTTATTAAAAAGTGCTTCTTAGTGAACAGTGTCAATTTACAATTTCTAGTTCTGAATTTTTTGCTTTTCTGCTTGCTTTGTTAGAATAACAAGCAATAGCTGTAATAATGAACAATTGAGGTGAGAGGATAATTTTATATACAAACTGTTCCTATAGGGCACATTCTAATATTGCAGCAAAGACTAGCAGTAGTTTCCTGATAGTTTCAGTGAGTGAAATGGGCAAAAGGAAAAGGTAGAAGAGTAGCTGTGTTGATGAACAAGGTGATGGAGAGATGGAGGATGACTGTGATCAGCCAGGGTAACTGAAATGTTGGAGGAGTGGCAGCAGGCAAATGGCAGACATTCCAGATGTTGAAGTGGTGAATCCAGAGGTAACGCTCTGCCCTTGGGAAATAGAGGAACAGTATTAAATGCAGACAGCTGCTCTGCACACACACTGCCTTGACCCAGTGATTAAGACCAGGCAAGAAAGAAAATGAGTAGTAAGATGAGATGTGAGATAAGAGGCAGAAAGACCAGTTGTCCATGAATATGGTATTGGTGACAATGAGCGTGCGTGATGATGGTGACAGTCTGGTGTCAGTATTTTGTTGAGGGGTGGATGGAAAGAAGTCGGGTGTGCAGTGAGCCATAGCTGTGGTTAGTCAGAGTAGTGAGCAGTTCATGAAGGTTCTGAGGAGGGCAAATAGTGAAATAAATGTATAGACTCAGCATAACTTGACAGGAGAAGAAAATACTTTCTTCTTCCTTTTCATTTGGACAAATTTGAAGTGGAGATGCAATAATGGGCAGTCATAGAAGAAAGTAACTGCAGTAAGTTATCTTTTTATCTGATGCTTTAAATAGGGATGGGAAAAGGAAGGGAGTCTGTAGGAACAGAATGGGAGTAATAGAGCTTAAAAAAAGAGTATTGGGGGAACTAGGATGATGAATTT
The DNA here is from genome assembly GCF_000699245.1 of Pterocles gutturalis. Lineage (NCBI taxonomy): Eukaryota > Metazoa > Chordata > Aves > Pterocliformes > Pteroclidae > Pterocles > Pterocles gutturalis. The sequence continues at coordinate 29,279 of NW_010131552.1, read as the reverse complement.
TAGTACAGGAGTAAGAAGAGGCTTGGTGCAAATTTAAATTGTGTACATGTAACGGGAAAGGACAAGATGAGAAGGAGCACTATGTAGCACACATTTGGAAAGTGTGAGACAAAGTCTAGACAACGAAGTGTGTTGAAGGCCTAAAATTAACCAAAGTTAAAAAGACAAGAATATTTCTGTGACAGTGATTTAAGTTCTGAGAACAGATAGAGGAAGAAACTCCAGTTTCAGGAATTGCCTTGGGTGTGGCTGAGAGATGAAATTCAGGACGACAGCAAAGCATTTTCCCTTCTTTCCAGTTTGTGACAAGCAATGACTTTTTTTAATAATGCCAGCTGGTTTTTCTTATCTGTTTTCTCATAATTTGGAAAAGAAAACAATTATGTTGATTTTTTTGAAATCAATCAGTAAAACAATTATGTTGATTTTTAAAAAAATTATTTTAAATAAATTCTGTAATTTTGAAATGTAATGGTTTTAGAAGAGTTTGTTTGCTAATGCAGATAACTTTTTTTGGCTCTGAGTTCCCTCTTCCCTTTACAAGAGGAGACAAACGCTTTGGTGTATTTACCTTAGTGAATGCAGCTGAGGGATTGTATGGTTGTTCTCTAAGAATGTGTGGGGGAGAACTGTATAACCTACAGGAGGACATGGATGGCACAAAGATCAAATAGTTACAGACTGGCTCCAAATTAATTTAGCTGGAAACAAAAAGTGTGGGTATGTGGTGGTGTGTTTGTTTTGTGTGTGGTTGGTTTGTTTGGTTGGTTGGTTGGTTTTTTTTCTGTCCAGTGGAGCAGGATTCCAGGAGGACAGAAATCGCAAGAAACTGAGCTGCTTCTGTCAGGTGCTGTGTGTGTCAATGGTCATGTTTTAGCAAATGTATCCCTCCTCTCTGCAGCACAAATGCACTACCAAGAAAAATTTATTCTGTGGTGCAGGAACTGATTATATAATTTCAAAAACCTAAGAGTAAAATGGGTAATATTAAACTCTTGCATTAAATTTGAAAAAACATGCTTTCGGAAGTGCACGTAGATGCACACATGGTGTGTATATGTAATAATGTTGTATGTCCTTTCCTGTCCTTAAATTTCCCCAGGTATATGTGGAATTTGATGACCTTGAATGGGAAAAGCGAGAATGGGTTAAAGTTTATGAAGATTTTGCAACCTTCTTGGTGGAGTACCAGCTGGTCTGGGCGAAAAGAAAGGACCCAAGCCAGACTCAGGGATCAAAGATCAAACAAATTCAGTGGCCTGCACTGGTAAGATACTTGAGCAATTGCATGTACTATTTTAATCTCATTAATTCTGTCCTTCTTAGAAAACTTGTCTAGGTTGCTTAAGTGGTGGTGGAAAGTGGTGAGCATGGAGGGGGAGGAGGGTAAGAAAAGGATAAGAAAATACTAATAAAGCATGTTTGTGCTGAAAGGGGGGGAGTGATGTGATAACAGTCACTCGTCTTCATTTTTGAATCAACTTAGAGCACTACAAAAGTAGTCTGTGTGACATAACAGAACTAATGGCACTTCATATCGTCAAAGCATCTTACAAGTACCAACTTATCAGCAGCCCATCTTATACTACTCTGTGGAGGATTTAAAGTAAGGTGAAAAATAAACGCTTAAGCTTGTGATACCTTGTTTGTGGGAGTTGAGTGTATCTAGAATTCAGGTCAGAGTTCAGAAATATGAGAAAAGTGAGCAAAGATCAGTAAAGTGAGTGACAATTGCTTGCCTGGTTTATGAGATGATCCTTGTGACTCTCATTCTTTCTGGATTGATGTCCAAACATTAAAGCTTCTGAGAGAACTGCTAGGAGGTTGTGTCTGTTTTTGACATTCGTTTACATAGACCTGATGAATATTAAGGATCTGATGAGATAATCTGATAAGCAATCAACATGTATTCCTTTTTTTCTCCAAATAAACTAGTAGTGCTGTCCAAGTCTTCAGAAGAGCCAAACAGATATGAGATTTCAGGAACTTGCTATTTTGGATGTTTTTGCTTTGTAGAGAGTTGGGGAAGATTTCTCACAGACTAGCAGGTAGATGGAGCTCCAACAAATTTGTCAAAATGGTGAAGGAGGGAAGTCTTAGATATATTTGATATTAAGCTCAGTATCTGTAACTTCAGTCTTGGGTTTTTAGAAATTTGCAGTTGTAATTAATTTAGATTTTTTTTTTCCTCTGGACTTCAGTTTTATATATGTTTCATTTAAGTATTCCTTTTATGTTCTCATCTCTGTGCACTTGATGGACTTTCTGAAATGCTGTCACATGATTATTTTTCTGGAGCTGTGGTTGGAACAGTTATGCTGAAGGTTATGAAGCAGGCTGTTGAAGGAAGCCTTGTGGTGGAAGAGATGGATATATGGGTTAGGATGGGCTTACCTCCTCTGCACTTGATGTTCCTACTTGATTCACTTTGTACATTAGTGCTAACGTGCTTGACTAAAACAAACTAACTTTCTAGATATACAGGCTGTTTTGTGTAATTGCTTGTGCAGGCAGATTTTCTGTTTTGTGTTAGTATATCTTTGAGCAAGAATTTTTAGTTTTAAGGAGTCATGTCATTTGTTCTTTGAAACCACACATCTCTGCTTGGTTGAGGTGGGTATTTTAAAATCTGTTAGCAAGTTAGAACTTAGATACTTAGTTATTTTCCATGCTTTGAATCTTGCCCTCTTGGATAGATGTCCTTCTTGGGTTGAGGAAAGGTGTATTTCTAGAAAGTATTCTAGTCTGGCTGCTGATTCTGTCCCCAGGTTAAAAGTGTATCTTTGTTTGCTAATGTGTGAAGAAAAAAGACTTGTTCAAACTTGTGCTTGTCAGGCAGAAGGCAGAAACATTTTTTTCTTCCATCTCCATCTTCCCTATTTTTTTTAATCTTGTTTTAATGTTTAGGTTCTTGAGGGAGCTGATAGGTGTGAGAAGGAAAGTTTGGAAAAGATCCATCTCTTGCTTTTACAGTTAAAAAATTGAAATCATATAGTCCAAAGTGTGGCTCAAATAGCTTGTTGGGTCACAGTTTCCACATGTTAAAGATGACAAGTTCTCAGCATTTGTGCTTGGCCTGCCTCCAGATGTTCTAGCAATTGTCTTCTGAGTCAAACTCTCTAGTCATCCGTTCCAGAAAACCCATATATGAGGGAAAGTGCAGATGCAGGGTATTAACTCTAGTTAGAGCAGATTCCTTTCATAGAGACATCCCAAAATTCTGCTCTGTGTCAATAACTGCACTGAGTACACCAGGCCTTGGGGAACAGGATGGTGCTCAAATTGCCGTAATACTTCTGAGGTTTGTTTCCAGACTATCTGAACACACCTTTTTTTTTTTCTTCTTGTCAAAACAAGACTTATTAAAAATGGGAAAGCAATGAAAAGCCTGGTAAAAAGTTTTGATTTGCTGAACAGCAATAGGAGGATCTGCACTTTCATGTGAAATCCTGAGTGTAGATGCGATAATGCACACCTTTTGGAAAAGTTGAGTCTTAACTGTAGTTACTAAAGGAAAAGTCTCAATCTTTCCCATGCATGTGAGCTATATTGAAAGAAATCATTCACGTACTTGACTATCTTGTCTTCATATTAAATACCAAAATAAAAGTTTCTGGTACAGCTTTATTTTGGATGCTAACGTATACGCAAATATATTTAAGTATATTTTATGTTGTAGTTCTACAGGATCTTTGCCTTTAGTGGAGTGAATAGAAAGTACTTGTTTATTTAGATGGTTATCACCTCCTGTTCTTCTCTTCTTTGATCAACGTCCTTTGTATTTACTGTATGGTATTCAAACCTGATCAAAAGATAAGGTCTGTAATTTCCTGTGGGGCTTTCTGTGGGCAGTCATCAGTCTAATATCTGTGTACTTCACAATTACTGATTTCTTTTATTCCTCAATTGCGTGATAGAATGTAATTGCCACTTCATAGATGAAATTTCTAGAATGCAAGTTAGTCACAAATGTTTCCTATTTTTAAATGCCTGGATGCCTGAGATGTAGCAATAATTGAAAGCATGGCATCCATTGACCTCACATAGCTGCGCTTTAAGATTTTCAGCTATTATGTCAGGTGCTGAGAAAGTGAGGAAATTAGAAGTACCGCCTCTTTCTCCTTGTTTAGAAACTCTGTAACAGAGGAGGATAGATTATCCTCTGAATTCAGTTTCTTTCACAGTGAGATTAGAGTTTCTTTTAGTAGAGTTCCTGCCTCATTCAACCCAAAGGTGAAGAGTTGACTGCAAATGAGCCTGGGGTCCTGTTGGCAGCAACATGCTTCATCATATGAGGGTCACTCTGATGATGTTGACTAGATGCCTGTGTCTGGGCTAATGTGCAAGTATGTGAAAGAGAGAGGTGTAGCGCCTCAGCTTGTTCATACTGTAATCAAATGTTTTTCCTTGTGAGATGATTTTCTGGAAGGAGTGGAGAACCTCTTGGCTGCCTAGCTGGTGGGTGTAATTGGAAATCGCCCTACACATGGGGTATTTACAAGTATAGAAGAAAAGACTATCAAGAAGGATAAAGAAATGGCAATGGTGATGAGTGATGTCAGCATAAATGTAGCCTAGAGATTAGGGATGAGAGTGTTTGGTAAACAACACTTGCTGTTTACCTCAAGTAATGGAGATGCTTTACAGATGTCAGTGCAGAAGAAAACTTCTCAGCCAAAGGGGTAGCATAAGAAAAAATGAAAGTATAGATTTTGAAAATTTAAGAAGTGTAGGTGGTGGAAGTGAGTGGTGTGTCTTTCCACATTAAGGAATTAAAAAATGTAGCCTAGATAAAGGGTTGAAATTGAAGACATCGGTTTATTTTGGTAAACAAGGGGGGTGTGTGTGTGTGTGACAAAGATACAAAAAGAGGGGAGTGATGGGCTCAAAGTGATGGGCTAGGAAAATTACCAGTACTTCAAAAATGAGGTAAAGTTGATTTTTTTAATTCCTCAGGGAAAAACTTTGAAGCAATTGAGATGATAAAAATTTTTGATCTGTGTGTGGATAGGAATAGTTATATTTTAGGGGATTAAATTCATCTCCCTGATGCAGAAACAGTTTGGATATTAGGATGTTAGAGATAGGTGATAAAATCATGCCTGTGATACGGTTCAGTCTGAAGTCTTAGGAGAATGATGGTATCCCCTCAGCAGCGAAGAAGGGAGATGGAAGTAAGTGTGTGGGCAGGGTGACAAATTGGAGGCAAGGTTTTCCTGTGGACAGAACAGAATGCTTCTGTGAGCTGTCAGTTTGATTTTAATTACTATCTCTTTACTTGCATATTAAAATACTGAGAAATAAAGTGTAGAGGAAGAAAAGAGAAGAGTAAGTACAGAAGCCACTAGAGACATTTTAGAGAATAGTAGAATAATGTGGAAGAAAAGTTTAAGATGATAGACTAACTAGGAGAGGACACCGTGGTAGAAACTTAGATAGCAGTTCACTTTTTTTAACAGCATCAACTTTGTGTTTAAGGCATAGGAAGGTGTGGCCTGAATGCCTTTTCCCAAACAAAATTATTAAGAAAGAGGTTTTGGAAATTTCAAGAATGTGCTGAAATTAAAATTTATCATTGAAGGTCTATAGATAGAAATAAAAGAAAGAATTTTAAGACAGCCATTTTAAGGGGCATGATCCATCATCTTGGAAAGAAAATAAGGGAGGAAGGGTAACTGAAAATGAAATTAAGGTTAAAGGAGTATAAAATTGATAGATTTTGGCAAGTTTGTACTTCCAGGAGAAGGAGCTAGGGAAATATAAGAGGTTGGAAAGAAAAAGATTGGGGTTGGAGATAAGGAAAAGTGAATGCATTGAATGGGAGCACACATGAGAAACTTTTGCACTTGCAACAAGTAAGGAAGAGACTATTATAGAACAGGGGAAGGAAAAGTATTATCTTATTTTGGCCTTTTCCTTTTGGAAGAAACTGTCAGTCTTCTGCAGGGTAAATGTCAAAGGAGGAAACAGTTTGTTGTCTAATATAATGAAAAATGGGACTGAAGAATGGTTCATTTAGTTGGCAGGGCAGAGCTGGGTGATTGGGAAGGTTATATCCAGGCACAGGTGATGTGTCTGGGGTTTTGTGTGTTCTGTTGGGTATGGTTTGTTTTGTAAAATATGTGTTGCATGTTATACCCGTAAATAAAACAGTGCTGCTTGTGAATTCAGGATGAATTAATATATAAAAAATCATAGGAATTCATACTAATTCTCTGTTGGTTTGAATATGCAGACGGTGCTTTGCTAGCTTTACAGTACTCACCTTGTCAAACCAACGTATTTGCCTTGTCTCAACCAGTTCAAAGTCTGCAATAACTGTATCACTTCCAGTTTCAGTGCTGGCATACAGCAAGAACTGGTTCTCCTGCAGTTGTATATTTCTGAAGAATATATATATTAAAAAAAAAACACTAAAATGTTTCATGAGGAGATTCTGAATATGCTTGTCTCCTAAGGTAGGGTAGCTGCAGGAGCAACACAATCCTTCCCCCTCCCTTCCCCAGCAAAAAAGAGAGTGTGTGTCTGACTGTCTCTTTTTCTTGGAACAAATGAAGTCATTGCTAAAACAGTGGCTTGAGAACAGTCTTTCCTGGGACTCTGTCCAGAGCTCTGCAAGAATACAGAGCTTTAGCCAGGCTTATAACAAAACCAGAGACAAAGAGTAGATCTTCGTTGGCAATGACTAATTCTTTTCCACTGTGAGAATCTGGAGCTGTTTTGTGGTGGAGAGTGCCAGCGGCACCTGTGGGACTGAGGGCCTTCAGTCTGACCTTAATGTTAATGAGGAGGTCGTCTTGCAGAATGAGATGAGGTTTGTTCCGGGTGGTAGTGGATGCATTCTGGTTAGATGTGAATGAGCCCATACGTTCATGTGCTGGCTGAGTCTTAGGGTACTTGGTGGTAAAATAGAGTATAAAAGTGTTCATGGACACGTGGAGGATGGACTTGTCCTCTGACCTCGCGTAGCCTTTTTCCCCTCCCTCCCTGCTCCTCTGTCCCAGCTGTCAGTTGCAGAATCGTTTTGCTTTACTGCAGCTTCAGCTGCCTTGATTGTGCTGGATTATAAAGCAAATACTTATAAAGTGCCAGTTTATTGGCATTTGTGTCACGATTAAAGAAGAAAGTATACAGATTGAACAATGAGCTCCTATAGACCTCCCAGAGATTCCTAAGACAAACAAAATTCTTTATTTCTGGCATGATGATGCAAAGTAGAACAGGTCCCTTGTTCATTCTTGTTTATACCATGACGCACTACTGCTTTTTCACTCTCAAGGATTTTTCTTCCTTGTCCTGATGGTCTAATTTTAGCATGTCTGAGTAAGTTTCTCTTTCATATGTTGGTCCCATGGATCAGACTGATACTCTTCAGAGTCAGGAGTTTCTGTAGATACTGTTGATGTTCCCTCTGCATATTTAGTTACTTCACTGCAGCCTCTTCTCCTCCCCCTGCACAATGAAAAATAGAGGTATACACTGCTAGATACTGCGATGAAATCCTCAGCAGACGCTCAAAATACTCTAGCAGTAAAAAGAAATATGTTCACAAAGGATTACTGTGTATATGGAAAACAAGGCAGAGAGAAGACTTGGTCTCCTGGGTCCTAAAAATAAGTAGGAACTTTGAGCACATTACAACTTTGAGGGGAGTAAGTGCTGTAGCTTCCAGGGAAAGCAATCAAAAACTAATAGTGCATTTTTTTCATCTTGTCCATTCCCTGCGTCAGAATTCTAATGCTTGTGTACCTTGCTAATCTGGGGTGAGGATGAGGTAGATACAACAGAGGAGGAAATGCTTGGAAACTGTCAGCTTCTTGGAAAAGATTTAAGACACATCAGAGTTTGGGGAAGAGAAAATTTAAGTAACTGACTCAGCAGAGCATAAATGACCTGATTTTTGCTGCATTGTGAAAGACAGTAACATGCAGAAACAGCACTTGGAGATGGTTCAAAGATTACTTTGCTGGAGAGTACGTTACTGCAATATTCCCACAGAACATAAACGTCTCAAACAGTACCACATCCCGACTGTGTACTTTGGCATTTGCTTTTTTTAAACTAATGCTTACTGGGAGCCACTGCTCTCCATGCAGCCTTCTAAGCAGAGGCCATTACCTTCCCAGGACATGCCCTAAATGAACAGCAATAAACTGAAATCTCTCTCCCGAAGTGCTCCATTGTGAAATATGGGTGTTGTCCTATGGCTTCCCACTCTGGCAATGAGTGACGGAGTGGAAAGCCTCCCTGCAGTGCCGACTTGTATGTGGCCCTGGTACTTTCTGTGTACTGTATACTACTGCATTGTTCCAAAGTTTTGTGTCTTAAGATGTTGGCTAATGGCAAGCTTGTACTTAATTTTTGTTTTTTGGTTTCTTTTTGTTAAACTTGCACTTCTAAGCAATGAAAACCCTTTTTATTTGAAAGGATTTAATTTTGCAAAATCATGCTTCCACATATGAAATAGATGAAATATTTTTTGTAGTTAGGTGCTATGCTAATAATTATTTTTAATGTTAAATGCATTTATGGGAGTGCTAGAATTCCAAACAAAGTAGAGTATTTTCTAGACCTCAGCCTTAAAATAACAGTAAGCACAAGTCATTTTGATCATATGGGCCTGGGAGCTGCCATTTTTGCAGCTCCTCTAGAAAAAGTTGCTTTAATGTGTCACAGCATCCTGGTGGTCTCTGTACTTCAGGTGCTTTCGTGCTGGTAAAGCACTTCTTGTTCTCCAAGGATTATGCAAATTAAATAACTAGATATTGTTTAGTGTCCTTCAGCTGCACCCTGAAGCTCTGCTCCCAATTGAATGTGCTTCTGTCACTTGCACCTGTTCAGAAGGCAGATAGCAATGAAATGCTGGTAATAATTTGTATGTGTTTCTTTAAAAGATAGGCGTTAAGCTTCCCAAGGTTCTGTATTCAAACTAGGCAGCTGGAACAGAGCAGAGCAGCCACAGTTGCAAGGAGCTCAGTGCAGGATAACGGCTTGCATATTGATTTTTATAACTCGTGCTGAAGCCTGTATTGGTTCAGTATATGGTCGTACTCCTGTTGATACCCTAGTCAACTGGATCAAAGTTAGTATAGGTGTGTCTGAACTTCATTCACACTTCCAACTTCAGTGTTGACTTACTTTACAGCTTCATGAAGTTTAAAAGCAAAGAGCTATGCTGGGTCCTCTGGAATTGACTGGGAATTTCTAAGTCTTTGATTTTTTTTTTTTTTTAAATTTTCCATAGCATTTATGAGAACAAATTTTCCATTTGTGCTGAAGAAAACAAGTAGCTTTGTAGCTCTCTAGATCATCTGCACTTCTTCAGTGAGCTAGAAGGATCAGCTCAACTTTGGATGTAACAGTGGTGAGCAGAATATAGACATGTGGATGCAGTTTGTTATTTCAGCACAGTATTTTGGAAATTAAACTTCCAGAGCTTGGGCTTTGGAAGAATGACTGAATGCCTGCAGTGCCTTTTGTGTATCTCCGTCAGTCTGGTCATTCAAAGTCTATTTGTTGCTGTTTATATAAATTATGACTTCTAAATATGACTTCTAAATATAAACATTTTATGTATGTGTATATATGTGTGGGTATGTATTTATAGATATGTATTTAGAGATATACACACATATATAATATTTTTTCCATATGTTAAAAACATTTTAAAAAAATAAGCTTGTGACCTATACCTGTTGAGAGGCTGTACAGCAAGGGAGGGATGTCAGCGTGGTACTTGTCCTCCATCTGCACGGTAGCTGTGCAGAATGAGGAAAGCTGTGCCAGAAGACTTCCATCCAGAAGCAACTGCTTTGTGTTTTTCTTGTGGTGGTGGGGAGGAGCAGCTGGGCTTTACACCTGTCAAATCCTCTTGGCAGCTAATTTTGAAAGCCACCCACTGTTAAAATATCCACTGCTGCTTCTGTGCATTAATGACTTGTCAGCTGTGCAGTACTGAAGCACTGCTCTCTTCTGACTTGAGTAAGATGAGTTATGGAAGGCATAATTAGAGTTTTATGAGTTTCTTGTTTTTCTTTCCCAGAATTCCAGCAGCTTCTTTTGGGTTTCATCATGAATCCTGTGATGTGCTGTATGAAGTCTCAATATCCACCTTAAACATATTGATCTGCGGAGAACCAAACAAAATGTGTTGCACCTTTTCTGAACAAGTATTTCAGTAGTTTGCACATTACTGTTTGGATACATACGGCCTTGTGTGAACAGAGTCTGTTCTCATACAATTGAGACAGAGAGCTTCAGGTGAAATTAAGGTCTGGATGAAGTCAAAATGTTGCAGTCAGGCCCAAACACTATTTTGCTAGGTTAGGGTTGAAGTTCTCTATTTTGCAAAGTACTGAGAATCTGAAGGAATATTTTTTGATGGTACTAAGAAAGTATATACTTCAGCTCCACCTGAATTTTGTTTATTGACATATAAAGAAGGCAACTGTTTCTTCCTTTTATATGGAGTGACTCCACAGAGCATTTTTGTCATGTCACAATTGCATTGCTTTATTTTACCTTCTCCTCAGCCTGCCACAGAACAGGCACCCATGAAACTGTATTGCCTTGATTTCTGGGAATTTCTTGTAGTACTTTGTCTTTTTATGGCAGTAGCAGCAGGTCTTGTAACAGGGTATGATCTTTCACAATTTTGAATAACAAGAATAAGTGATGGTGGGGGATCTTGTGTTGCTAGATTCAAAAAGAGAACTGACAGTATGGATTGGGGAGAAGACACAGAGGAAGACTTCAGTCCTTTGAGTGCTTGTGGTGTGGAAAAGGATGTTAATATTTGGGGCAACAAGGGAATTGAGTTGAAAAAAGGATAGTTTCTTTACCTTGTGGGGTGAATGGATTACTCATGTCACTGGTTAGGCTGTTGGGAGGAAAAGGTTGTCTCCTTTATATGATTTTGCAGGGCCTGGGGAAAAAAAGAATCTCATATCTGCAGCCCAGAATTGGAGTTCACTAGTACTCTGGTAGTAATTTTTAAAGAGTGTCTGCTTTGCAAACAGGTTAAAACCAAAATAAAACAAAAACCTGACGTCCTTTCAGCAAAATTTGTTATGGATGTGGTTTCACAATGAATTTAACCAATCTCTTGCTGATGCTGAAAGGGACAGTGCTACTACCTTCCCTCTTTGGTACTTCAGAATGCCCTAAATCTTAGTTAGATCTGCAAGTTCTGTCCCCTAGGGTGTGTACACACACTCATGCCCTGCCACCATTACATGAAAGTATTCTATGTTACTGGTTGTACTAAGCTCTTGTGAAGTAAGCAGGGATATCTATGAGAATGAGTGGGGTTGTTTATTACTATTATGCATTGTTTGCACTTGAATAGTATTGATCACTTCAGTTCTATTATGTATTGTGGTGTCATTCTGTGCTCTTGGGGCTCTGCATTTGAAAAACATTTTTGAAATGAGATTTTGGTAGTTAGCTACCATTAAGAGAAACTTCTTTTGCTGGCAGATATTGCAGGCCTTCAGTTACACTAAAACAGACAATCGAGTACTTGTAGCAAAAGGTTGTGTTATTTCTTCTTTGTCATAGGTGCTAAGGCATTATAAATGGGTTCTGCATGATACATTTGTCATGAACAATCTATGCCCTCATATATGACACTTTTTTTTAGACCACCAAAAGTCAAATTTCCACAGCAACCTCATATACTTCTGAAGTTGTTCTAGCAATGATTTGATGTTGTCCATTTAGAAAGTTTCAATTTTTAATTTATCTTAACTTCTAGGGACAAAACTGAACATAGTAAGGAAGTTCAGAAACTGGCCTGTCAGCTGCAGGTGCTTAACCTGCACGAGGAAGCTAGTAAAACCATTATGTCCTCTGTTCCTGTCTTCACTGCCATTAACAGCAGTCTCGTGAAGTACTCACCAGTTCCTTTCAGGTGTGTGTTGGTGTGGGAACATATGTTACTTTCTGAACTTCATGTTGCAGCATTTGTGTCAAAGATGGATTTAATCAGTGTTTCTGAAGCCCTTCTCAGATTTGGTGTCTCTGCATGTGCCCCACCTAGACAGGAAGAACAGCAACATTGGTTGAGGAATTACGATATGATTAGGTAGTAACCACAGGCTAATTGGAATAATGAGGGAGTATTGATGGGGAGGGAAGGATAGAAAAGGAAGCTGCTGAAGGCACAGGTTTGTTTCTTCTGCTGAGCAGTTTTCTTCTTTTTTTTTTTTTTTAATAAAAGAAAAAAAATACATTTATATGCCTCATCTAGTTGCTAGCAATAGGTTCAAAATCCATTCTCTCTGCGAGCATGTAGAGGCCAGGGCTGGGAGCATATTGTTTCACCACTTCCTTTCTCGTACCCTCGGGTTAACGTACTTCCAGCTGCTGGAAAAATCAGGAAGTTGAGTCAAGGGCTAGAAATGGCAAATACACTTTCAGTGACTTATTGAAAGAAAAAGCAAAAAGTTAAACTGAAGACGCTTGTGTTTCTCTTTGCAATGTGTGTCCTGTTAGGATGATGTCCGCCTTAAATGAATCATCAATGATACTGGAACCTTTTAATTTTTTTTTTAATTCATCAAGTATTGAGAAACAACCACTTTCTCGTATCTGCAGCTTTACAACACTTCTGCTTTTCTATCCTCTGCTGTGTGGAATATTCACATAAATGGGGGAAGGACACACAGTGAAACCTGGGGATATGTTTGGGGTTTTTTTTTTCCCCTATCTAATCTGCTCTTTCTTGCAGTAAAGCTTAGGGTTACTTCAACAATTGTTATTGGTAATTCTCTAAGATATTTTATCTTATTTAGTGTGTATTGCACATTTAAAGCATTACATAGAATATCTTTAATACCAGAAATTTACGGCTATATAAAGTCTTTAGGAATGAAAACAATTTCAGAAAAATATTCATTAGGCTGACGTTGTAAGCAATCACAGTAGTCTACTATTGACTAGGGAATGGGTCTTTGAAAATAACAGAACCCTTAATATTACTAATATTAATTCTTAATATATATAAAATACACTAATAATAATCCTTTAGCAGTAATTAATATTTTACTAGAGAAACATGTCTGACCTCATCTAACCCCAAGCAAGTCTGACTTCTTATTTACAGATAGGTGAACTATTAACACAATTAACGATATAGTGTTTATTTTTTGTCTACTGACTGTCGTAAGGTCTGTGTCAGTCATGGGTAGAACAAAGTATTTTATTAAGCTTTTTGATCTTTTGTTAGCTGCTTTTGATGTTAGTTCCATTTTGATTGCTTTATGAAAAAGACTTGGTTCATTAGTTAAGCAGATGTTACAAATTTACCTGAAACCTCTCAACATTCAATTTTTGAACAGAACTATTTAAGAAAAAAACTAACTATGCTTACGTTTAATGCATCATTCTGAAAAACTCTTGGTCCAGTGTTTTAATTTGAAATTTCTCATCAATTTTGAGACTAAGGCATTGGTAAGTACCTAATTTATTTTAATAAATGATGCAGAATTATATTTCTGTTCATGGCTTTAGTTTCAGATGGCTTTGAAAAATTCTTACATGTTTCATTGAAGGGCTTTGCTAGGATTTAAAATGCATACACTGAATTGCTACAAACTGTATTAGTACCACCACAATAAGAATAAATTACTGATTTTTACAGCTGACTGAATGGATGGCTTTGGAATCACTGAAACATTTAGCTGAATCCTGAAATGTGCCAAATAGTACTTATTATTGGTTGATGAATTTAGCTCTTTTGAAAGTATAGTAATAAAGATATAATAATAAAGTTATATTTTAATATGAATACAACCAAAATCCATTTATGTTGAAGTTTTTTACATTAATTTTGCGTTTAAGTGTACAACTGGCTTTTTAGAGAACAACGTTCACATGTATTTGGTGTGTTTGTCTGGAATAGGCTGTAATCTGTTCTAACCAGTGTTCTAGTGAGGCTCTGTTGCCAAGCTAAAGCCTGTTGGTTTTGTTTACAGTATTTCTATTTGTCCAGGTCTGGTTTTGCTTATAGGACCTTTACTAGTCTAAATTACAATGCTTTGAGTACTCTTAGTACTTTAAGTATTCTAAATAATTCATAAAACTTTTTTATTGCTTTTAATTTAAAGCCAACTTCCCTTTCATATCATGATTATCTAAAGTACTACAGAAATGCCAGGGTTTATCTTTGTAGCTTACAGAGGAGATAGGTGCGCCAAAACACATTCCCTTTCAGGACTCTTGTTAGTAGTGCATTGCATACATGAAGAGGTCTCAACACCTCTGTAAACTGCTGCTGCAAATTTGCCAGGATCAGATCCTTGCTGAAGCTTGAGGCAAGATGCTAATCGTTTTAATCCTGAAGACTGGGCAGCACCTGCAGCTTTCAGAGTGTCTCCTTCTGTAGATTACATAGACAGGCCTTATCGAAACTGGTTTCCTTTTGCATAAGAAACATCTACAACACAATTTGAGAGCTGGTAAAGAATTCGGTAGTCATCTTTTATTGGCAAGTAGAGTGATAGATATTTGAGTGCAGTCATCTTCTAAGACTCATGGTGCAGTTAACTCATATGGGGAGAACTAGAAATATTTGTGGCAATTTATTAATGATTGTGGGGTAATTAAATTAAGTCAGAGAAGTCTTTTGGAACCTTGTCATATTGGAAATAACTAAAATGGAATCACTGTGCATTTATTTATGAAGTACTTGGGGCTTTATGGATGTTTTTCTACCTCCTAGTAAGACACTAGCTTCTGTCCTGTGGGGAAAAAATGCAGGTATGGGTTTGACATTGCGTCAGAACTTGGTTGTAGCAAACCAACTTCTGTCAGGCATCACTTGGACAGACAGAATTGTTTGAACCTCCACTAAGTGCCATCAAGTTTGCTGGTGAAAGTAGCTGAAGACAGCAGCAGTATCTGATTAGTCAAGACTGGTGCAGTCCTAGCAGAGTAATATGTTTGATTTGATTTGCAGGTGAAAGCATTGCTGATGATTTTTATAAGCCTGACCAGTACGTGTGGTACATAGAGAGCCTGTTGTGACTGCTCCTTTTCCTCCTGCTCCAAAATGTGCTCGGGTGGAAATGCAGCTCTGCTGTCTGAATGTGCAGCAATTCATGTTTCCTTTAGACGTGAATAATCTTAGTTTTTCTTAGGGAAGAATTCATGCAGTTTTCCAAATGCTCTCTCGTTAACAGTTTTGATCTTCTGTCTGTTATATATAGAACCTATATCTTGTAATCTGCATATATATAAGTGCTGTGGTATTCATACTATTAGAAGGTTATGCTTGCAAGGGGCTCGATTGCATTCTTAATTGATCATATGTTTTTTCTTTGACAAGCTGTTTTCCTATGTTGCTATCAAAATACCTAGTGAACTGTGATTAATCATATTTTGGCACATGGCTTTGAAATTACTGCCACTGCTGTAGAATGTTGATTTCGACATCTTTGTCTGCTGCAATTGCACAATCTTTTAATGACAGACGTACTTGGAGTTCCTTCAGTACAAATGACATTATGGGCACACATAAGACTGCATGCTAGATTATTTGTTAGAATAACCACTGTACCTTTTATTGGGCCTTCTAAACCCTGCTCTGAATACATTACCCAAGCTTCCTTTCAAAGTGGCAAAGTGACCAATGTCATCTCCTTAAACATTACAAATGCATGTACAAAGTACAGATGAAAGCAGGGAGGGTGACTGTTCCATACATCCAGGCAGAGGAGACTAATGCTGTTGGATGTCATTTGGCTGGTCCTGTATCTGCTTGCCTTTTGGTAATACAGAGAATTAGAAAACTCTAAGTCACCCTGTGCCTGCCCACCCCAGGTCTTTCTGTGTTATTTTAAGCAAATTTTAGATAGCAGGGGATACAGACTGGCTTTTCCCCTGGTTTTACAGGATTCTAGACATTTCCTTTTATACAATAGTGGTATTTTAATATATCCTTTAGTATATGTATTTACCCTGTGGCACTGATTTATTTTTTTTTTAATCTAAGTAATTTAGTGATATAAAGTAGGCCCAGGTCTTTTACTTTGCTGTGGATGTTTTTTGGCACAGTGAGACTGTGAAAGGTAGTCGATAGCTACTTGCTTTGTTGGAGAAATGTTTTTCTTCAGCGTACATGGACATTTTTCACTGGTTTTAACCAGGGTCTTAGCATAGACATTGCAAATTCAAAGCACTAGCTGCAGTTTGCTTTCTCAGTACAGTTTCAGTATAGTTCTTTTAACTAATGTAATCCAGATTTTTGCTAGTTGCCTTTAGAGTTTGTCTTTGAAATGAACTAAAAGATCTGTTTATTTTCATAAATGAGAGA
>NW_010131552.1:0-12938 GCF_000699245.1 Pterocles gutturalis | reverse complement strand
GTCAGTGCAAGACTTATAAAACACAATAAATTCTGAATACTGTTGTTCTGTTGGCCAGCAATAACATTTTGACTATAAAAAGTAAATGGAGAAAACCCAGTAACTGTTTATATCAAATTTCTTATGGAAAATAAGCCATTAGGCCAAAGCAGATACTTGCTTCTTTCCTGAAATTCTGTTTTCAACCATGAACCAAAACTGTGAGGAGCCAAAGAATATTGGTAACCATGTATGCAGGTAAAAACAGTAAAGTTAATTTATCAGAAACTGAGGCTTATTTTCCATTTCCAAGGTAGACTTGAAAATGTGTACAAAGTACCCACAAATTAATAAGTAAGGCTAATCAGTTTTTTTAAAGCATTGTTGTCTTCAAAAAGCCTTCCCATCAGAGTAGTGGAAATAAGTAGTTTAAAAAAATCCATAGCAAAATTAGTTGCAATCCTTTGTTTTCGGCTGTTATAATTCTTGACCGGTGGTTTTATCACGCTCTTCAAGTCATTTTGTTCTGCACAGATATTTTTGTACAGTGTTTTGAGTGTCCTGTGTCACAGACTGTAGCTTGGCATCCCCCTTCGCTGAATCTCCTGCCACCCTCCCCCTTTCTTGGTGGCTTTGATCAGTTCACCAGACTATATTTCTGTATCTTCTGCCATGCAGACAAAACCTGTGTCTTCTTTGTTCTTCACATTTTACTGCTCACTGAACTGTCTTGCGGGTTAGTCACCCTCTGAGGGATGAGCTTGCAACTGGGAGCACTTGTGGATTGGGGGAAATAACGTAGTTCCTGACTGCAACTAAGTGGTGAAATTCCTTAGCAAAAATTTCAGCTTTATGATTACGGGGAGAAAGGCCAGAAGAGTTTCCACCACATGGACATGGACTCCATAGTGCTCTACTTTGAGATTACCAGAGCAGTTTACAGATTTGAGTCATTTCTCTGGACTCATGCAAGCAATGATTTGTAGCCTGTTAATAGTTTTAGGCTCAGCTTGCAACCATGAAGGCTGGAAATATAATTTTATTACTGAGACGTCATTCTCTTAAATAGTTTTGTGGCAGGAGGTGAGCTCAGTTGTGATTTCTTATGATCCCTAGACATAGAAATAACCCCCCCCCCCCCCCCCCCCCATTTCGGCTGATTTCCAATTTTGATAAGATTTTACCAGGCATACAAAAATTTGGCTATATGTTATTCTGTAGTTCCTCTTTAATCCTCTACTGGGATTGCTGCTCAGCTGCGAAGGGAGGATTCAGTCACTTCTTTAGCCTCCAGGATGTGCTGCTTGTTTTTAAGTAGAAGGTTGTATCTCCGTGTTTGAAAGGAGATACCATCAGTAACGGAATAGGTATGAAAGCAGTAGAGCTGTCTACTTGAGCTGCTCATACTTTGTTCCAAGCTGTGACTGGTGCCTGGTTTTATTCTCTGCTGCTGTTTGGTAACAGTCCAAGCAATGTTGATGTTTGTAGAGCTGCCTGAGGGGCTTGTTTTGGGACAGAGGCTGCTAGCAGGGACAAAAGGGAATTGGGAATTCAGCAGCAAAGAACAAGAAAACTTAGGTGTGAGGAGAACAGAGGAAAGTGCAAACATCACAATGTAGTTCTGCTGTTAGTTACTGTTTCTTCTGGTTCTGTTTTTCTCCTGTTTCAGTGTCAGCTTTTGTTTGTTTAGATTGAATTTTGTTAGTGCATAAGACTCCGTGTCCAGGATTTGCTAGTTCACTCTTTCAGGAATGAGGTATACGCTAACCCCTAGCTTTTTCAGGCACGTGACTGCCAGAGTATAAGTTCATCTTCCAAATTCAGAGAACTGTTGCAGGAGCCCACTGGTGTCAAAAGGGGGAGTCTTTGTTCTCCCTGTTCTCTCCTCTGCAAGAGACTGGAGGTGGTTCAAATTACTCTGCTCTCTCACCAGAGCACATAGATCCTACCTCCTGAGAAAACAGAATCATAGCATATCTGGTGGTAGCTTTCGTCTCTGTTTGACTTTTGAAAGGAAGATAACTGCTGCCACAGAAGACTGCAGATCAGAATAGGATGGAGTCCAGTGGGTTCTTCCTTTTGCTCCTTTGTGGTGATGTTTTCATGATGTCATTTTTGCAGTTTATGGAGGAAAGGATGGGAGAGAATCCCTTGCCTTGATTCCAGTGGGGTGTTAAATTGAGTGTCTACTGAAAAGAATATGTATGTTTGTGTGCATGGAGTTCCAGATTACCCGTGATATACTTGCGCAGCTTTCATCAGAGCTTCTGGAAGAGAAACTGAAAGCAGGAAACCCCCCCACACTACTTCTGCGTAACAAAGACTAAGGACCTGGGGTGAGGTCCCCAGTGAGGAATCACTGATCCCTTTTCTGCAAGGCCTACAGGTTGTTCACTTCAGAAACATATGATGCCAGAGGGGTACTCTGTTCAGCTCCATTCTCCTCTTCATCCCTGGTTCTCATTTTACCAGGTTTTGTGCAAGGATCCATTTCACAAGACTGATGACTGTAGGGAGGTCACCTCGTCCAGATTGGAGGAGTTTTCCATGTCATACCTCCAAAGCTTTTAATTCCCTCTGTTTCCTAACCCTGTAGGAACTGAGCCACAGAACCTCTTCTTAAGTGGCTTGAGAAGAGGCTAACCAGATTTCTGAAGAAATTCACAGATGTATATAACAATCTTGTGATGAGTTTCTTCCTGCGGCCATAACAGATAAAAGGTCCTCTGGACCACATGTTTGAATCCTGTGCATGCCGTGTGGTTTGCCAGGGCAGTGTCCTGAACATGCTCTTTGAGTTCAGGTACAGGGCTTAGAGTACAGATGCCTCGTCCTCTGCCACCTCCTGATTGCTAGAGCTTTTTCTTAAAAATAGTGCTTCTTGAAACCTCTTCTCCTTAAAGATTCCTCACCAGCTTCAAATCTCCCTTCTCAAAGTGCTCCTCTTGTAGGAACTCTTTCCGCAGTCTGCTGAGAATTCAGCTTGGTAGCCTTAATTTTGTAAAGAAATTCAAAACAAACAAACAAAAAAAGGTAGATGTTAAAAATGTAGACCCAACATGTCAATGTGCCATTTGTTCCTTCTCTCTCATTCCCTTTACGATTCCCGAGAACCATCTGGTATTTATTCAGTGTCCTGGATCCTCCGTCCCCTCCTTGTGCTGTTCAGCTGTGTTTTCGTGGCACGGGTACCTGCCTTGTGTGTAGGGTGCGTGTGCTATGTGATAGAGCTTGTGTTCAGTCACCTGACAAGGGTGTAATCTCCATGGTGAAAATGCAGACCTTTCCCATATCTGCTGGTGGGCTTTTGTAGCTTTTCTGTCTGGCTGGTAACAAAGCTGCTGGAGGGCCTTCAGTGAAAGGAAGTGGGTTGTGGCTGCTTGACCAACTCTCCTATCTGTAGCCTTGTCCCTGCGCAGCTGGAGATGCTGGCGGAGACTCTTACTTGCTGTGGGTCACAGAGTGACTATTCTCTGATGCTCTTAGGTATCCCAGAATGGGAGCTAGCTCCTCAAAAAATCCCAGTCAGGGCTGATGGTGCAATCCCCAAGATCTGACACATTGCTGGAACAAATTGCATCTCTGGGAGGAGCATTCACTGGAACTTCTAAGGGCTTGAATATTACCACAAAGCCCATCACGCTCCTGTGACGCAGAACGCGATGTTTAAGCCTCTTATTCATCTTCAGTTCGGCAGAGGGAGGACCATTAATTGGATGGGAGGGGAATTAAGTTACTCAATGAGTATAAGGCACTCGAAATACGTTATAAAGGTTAATAGTTTTTCAGAAGGTATTTTTCCAACACATTGGCAGTTTCTCTTGTGTTTTAGTGGCAAAAACATTGTAAATTAGTACTTATTACAGTATGCAGTCTCTCTTAATTTGACAAAGTTCTTATTGTAAAAACAGAAAGAGGCTGGAAGAGGCTCCGTAAGCTAAATACCAAAACAGCATGATGACTTACCACATCTTGAATTTATGGAGGACAAGTTGGGGAAAGGGATTAAAAAAAACCAGAGAGGTATACAGATAGGTATGTAAATATATGGATATTTCTGTTTCTTAAGCCATGGGGTCCTAAAGACCTATAGGTATCAGTCATGCAGTTGACATAATCCTTTAATGATAACTTTTTTTGGGCAAACAATTATTCCTAAATTTGTATTAATAGATTATGGTACAGATCTCAAGTATCACAGGAGAAAGTTGTTGTAGCCACATAAGAAGTACACACAAGTATTTGCTGATCTCCATATTAATATCAATCTGAAAATATGTTTTCTGTCTTAGTTATTTATTGCTTTACCAGAAAAAAAGCCCCACAACTTACATCACTGAAAACTGAACATTAAACTCCTTGCTGGTTAAACCTTTAAGTTCTAGGCAGCAAAATCAATTCTTCTCATTTGAGAGCCTGCATTATAAAATAGGAAGGGACTAATTCAGCATATATAAAAATATCAGCAGACAAAAAGACTTGGTTTAACTTATGGATTTGTTCTTTCTTGAAGAAAGAAAATATTAGAGTTAGGAAATGCTGCTCTCCGAACAGCAGGATTCTCTTGAAAAATGCTGAAAGTGATAGGTAAGCCTGTAGCAGCTCTTCTGGGGGTGGTAATGAGCAGTGGAAATTAATACATTTTTCATTACTTGTTTCCAGCACTGTAGGTTAATGGAGTTGATAGTGTCTCTTTATCGTAGAACCACATCCTGTATGGTTGAAAAGGATGGGATTATTAGCCAAGTCTGTCTCTCTGACTTTCTTGTCAAGACAGGAACTGCTTCATGCCATGCTGTCTGACAGCATTGCTCAAAAGCTCTGCTGTCACATGTCCTCCTTTCTACCAAAGGCCCTGGCTCCTTTTCTAAGGGGTTGAGATGAATGTTAGATTTTATGAAATCTGAAGGTGGTTTTTGGATGTGGTTTTAACAACTTCTGATTTCAGTGCTTTCTTTCACCACAGGCTGCTAGTAACAAACAGTTTATGCAAAACATGGGCATCTATTTACTTCGGTGTCAGGCATCTCTGATGTTTCTTTTGGGTGCTTACATGGTCAATGCGGATGGATGTTTTTACTGAAGGTGGTAAATTTGTAACAGTCTTTCTGAGGCTGAAAGGCAAGTTGCTATACGCAGAATTATACTAGAGGTTATTTGCATGTAATATTCAAAGAAGGGCAGACTTGGAATTTACTGTCTGCTAATGTTGATCTGTTCTTTTGATTTTGGCAATGTGCTGCATATGAATCATACTTAATGGCACAGAGAAGGCACTGCGTTCTGCGAGGGAATGAGGCCGTGTGTATTGCATCTGTTTGAGTCAGCAGCCAGCATGTTCTGCTGCAGCTCTTGTCAGAACAGTCTGGAGGTTATTTGAGGGTATGGTGAGTCACAGTGGTGCCTTCTTCACTGATTCTTAGTCTGCAGGGTGACATGCGTCTCTAGAGCAAATCTCTATTTGGTTGTAAGAAAATAATGTAAAATAAAAAAAGAAAGTGATTGCTTGAAAAGAAAGATTTCTGGTTATAAAGGGGGGAAAAACCCCTATAGTATGTCATATTTCTAGGTAGTGAGGGACTCATTTGCAGGTGGAAAGATTTTCTTAATGTCCCTAAGGTCTAGCCATTCAGTTTCTATAGGATTTGCCCTTTCTTTATGTAAAAACAAATCTGGCTAATATATCTCTAATACCCTGTATGAACTTGAGTTGAGTAGGTAGCTGTTTAAATGTGAGGCCAGAACTTTGTAGGAAGCATAAGTATAAAATTAATTATGCATTAATTCTGGTTGTGGCCATCTCTCCTGTATAATTTCGTGAATAACAGTGCAAGTATCAAGTAATCTCAGTATAATAACCATTATGGGAAAACCTATGAGCAGCTGAAGCGAGAAGTACTGTGATGTCTCTTGCTCAAGTGGTAAGAGCAGTGAAAGCAGAAAGAGGCCAGCTGGGATTGACCATAAAAAAAGCATACTTCCTTTCAGAACTAAAAATAAAACCTGTGAATCCTGAGTACCAGAACTTGTCTACCAAATAATTATGAAGCTCATTTACATAGTCTTTCATCTCCTTCTAGGGACTGGTCTGAACAGTCTTCTGTTAAAAACTGTTCCAATTTCTGTGGCTGCCTTGCAGCACGGGTTTTTAGGCTCCTTAGCTCAAAAGGCATCTGATGAGGTAGGCTGGTTTTGAGCAAGGTCTTCTGGGTTTGTGTTCTGTAGCAGCTTGCCAGAGTTTCTTGTTCCTCAGTTACTGGGAGGAACGTAGCTGCTTGGCTTCTGAGCAGCAAAACACTTGGTATTCAGTACTAGAAGCTCGAGAGGATCCTCAGGCTATCATTTTGGTTTGGAAGAGAGAATATTTGAGTACGAGAATATATGTAGTTCCAGACAAGGACTCCCATGCCTGCTGCTCTTTCATTCACTTCATTTGGTTAGGTTAGTAGGTGAAATACAACAGTTCAAATTAGACTTGTGATCTCTGTGGGGTCAGTATACTTCCACACGATGGAGTCTCTGCAATATTGGTTTCGATTTTGAGTTTAGGAGATCACAGACCAAACAACTCATACTTTTAAAGCCATTATTCAGGTTGCAAAGTCAGCCATTGAAAAATTGGAAAACATTTTGTTTTCCTATGTGTGGATAAGGCTGTGGGATTAAGTTGCTTTTGCAAATTTTCAGTCACCTGTTCCTGAACTTTTTTTTTACTCTTAACTGAATAAAATTGTAATTAAAGTTGCATAAGTAATGAAAGGATGCCAGTATTTATACCTAATATTCTTTCCCAGTCATCTCTCAAAGTCATCTAATCAAAATGGTAGATGATCCATCAGTTTTTCTGTCAACATTGTAAGATGGCCTAGTGATTCACTATGCATTTTCCATCATTCTCAAACACTTGAGTATTTTTAAATTTTAAATAATGCAGATGTTGTATCATTATTCTCCCTTCTGCCTGTTACCCTACGCCCAGTGCTGAGAATTGTCCAGAACATGCTTATTCCTAAAAACTGAAAAGCTTACTAAATAGGTAGGATGGGTAAAAGATGACAAAGAAAATTTCCTTGGAGTTCTACAAAATACCATGGTGAAATATGGCAGAGAGCATTATATGACATCTAATTTCAAAACTGTAGCTGAGACATAGTTGATAACATTCTCTGTTATGTGAAATACTCTGGAGTGTCTTTTTAGTTATTCTGTATATAAGTGCTTTAAATACTTAAAAACATTCAGGGTGCAGTTTTTTACTCTACTCAAATAAAAAAGGTGAGCAGATAGTATCTTGATACATGGTATATTAAATGTTAATCAGGAATTGAGTTCTTCCAGCCTATCACTGATGCTATAAAAATAGAAATGGTCAGGTATCTTTTTAATACAAGCATCACTCTTTTTAATGTTTACTTTAGGTCAATAGTTATATAAGGCTTATTCCTAGCACTGCTCAAACATCATTTCTGCTCTACTTTCTAATGCCTGAAATAGTTTTCCAGCTACAGAGCATTAATTATGAAGACAGCTAAACCATGTTTTCCTCCTTTATAGAAATTCGTATCAATAGTGCTGTGAGTTCAGATAAAATTGAAGTCAAGTCAACTGATTGTTTTACATCAGGATAGCACAGAATTCAAGCATGCTTTTAAACTCTGAAAATAAAAAATATTTTTATTTACACGAAAAGCCATTTTTAGAGAATAAACTGCTATACCTATGTCTCCCTTTCAGGCCAAGAGGGATTTGTTGATAGATGCTTGATGGGATGCCGTTGCCATTAAGAATGCACATTTGCAATCTAGAACCTTGTAAAAGGTGTCTTTAAATGTTCAGGAAACATAAAGAAAATTTTTCTCTTCCTTGGTTGAAATGTATAGGAGTCTTTTGTATGATCTTGAAAATAATATCAGTACATCTCTCTCCTGCTCAGTCTGCATTTTTACAAGCTGCTCTGTTGGCAAACATCCTTTTGAACAGCCCCAGGAAGTATTTTCATGTGAAGTTCACCCAAGGCAATGATTCAAAATGCTGTTTTGGTGTTTGCGCAGGACACCAAGATGAGATTTATCAGCACACAAAGACTTTGTGAAATAAAATAATGAAACAGGAAAAAGTACAGCTTTTTCTCTGGTGAGAGGTACTTCTTTTTGATGGTCTAAAGATACTGTATGTCTGCAGATTTCCTCATTGTAAGTCATCAGTTGGTCTACTATCTTTTTATAATCATATTTTTTAATACTCTCTCTCCCTGTAAGCTTTGTCTTGCTAATGTTTTCTTCTAATATTTTGTAAAGCTGAGAAGACTCTATAGTAAATTTAAGTAAAGCTTGTGTATGGCAAAAATTATTTCAGTTTTTTAGAAATGCATAAGATAAATGTATTAAAAGTGTTCATCGAAGCCTTCTTTTTAAGTACTGACAGTAACAAGGGAGTTAGAACTGTTACTACAGTAGTCAAATAATATAGAGCTTTACAAATGCAAGCTTGTTTCAGGACCCTAGAGTAATATGTTTTGTTATTTTGGCTTGTACCCGTTTCCCAAATGAGGCACACATTGATTTCTTACAAGTGTTGACAGTGTCACCTACTAATGGAAACACAATGTTCTGGTAGATCAGCTGTTAATCTAAAACAACATTATTTCTATTTTTAAGTTTTTATGAACTTGGAATTCCATAAAATGAAGAAATTCCTTTGTCAAACTCTCCACTTGGATATAAGCCTCTCTGTGATGCTCTTTCATTCAGAAATGCATGATGGCATTTTAAAAAAAAATATTTTAGTAGTATTGGTATAAGTAAGTCGAAATGCACACTTGATTGTTTAGCAGACATTTTAGCATCTTCTAAAGAGCAGGTAGTGGTCATATGCCCTTAATTAACCTTAGCTATGTCTTTCTGTTTCTGTCCTGGTTTTAGCTCTAGCCATGAGCTGGATAGCAGCAAACAACAGAAAAAGTGCAGGAATAAGGACAAATCAAAACCAGAAATTATGTTACTGTAGAAACTAACAGTGCATGTCTGCCTGGCACATTGAATGCAGTCTGGTTTACCTCAAAGAAAATATTGAGTATGTAGTAACTTCTTCTGAGGAGTCTTAAATGGGCTTGTGTTGTCCATCTGGAAGAGGGCTGATGGTGGGGGATAGATTTTTTTGTATGGCAATGAGTGCTACTGAGGTAGCACATTGACAGTGATTGCCTTTGAAATGCCACTGGATGCCCAGTGAAACATTGGAACAGCAGGTTCACAACAAGCAGAAGGAAGTACTTTATCCACAGGGGGAAGGATAGAATTATTGACACATTGCCTTTGCTGCCAACTGCTGTACTTCAGTGGTAAAAGATGTATATGGATACGGCAAATGGTTATGCTGACTCAGGGAAAGGCCGATGAAATAGGATGCAGACTCTGTCTCAGGAATTCAGTCCGTAAAAGGCTGTTTGCCAGTAGCTGTTAGATCATTCTGTGTGCCCCCTTCCGTTTTCGAGGAGGGGAACGTGCGTGTGGGGGAATTGCTGAAAGCAGGTAGTGACCTAGTCTGACCTAGCATCACTGCTCCTATTCCTGTGAAGGAAGAGATGGGAATAACAGTAGTTATCAGTTGCTTCTCCTGTTATACACCACAGAGACAAGATTTTGTCAGCTGACTTATTTAGGAAGTATTTCTTTTTTTTTTTTTCCCTTTTAGGCTTATGATGATTTCTTTTTCTTGTAACATCCATTGATGTGGTTTATGGAGCTATATGTGTGGTCAGAGAGGGAATTATGCTGTTCCGTTTTGACATGCCTTTTTCAAGTCTCTTTCTGCCCTCTTGGAAGTTTCTCTTTATGCCCTCTTGTGCCCTGCATTAAAGTGGACAACTCTCTCTGTACTAATTTAATCCTCCTCAATGATGACAGGACAATGTTAACAGCACAAAGAAATGAAGCTGTAAAGTCAAATTTCTGGGCCTTTGCAGTTTTCCTTTCTTCCCCTTACTAGCTTCAGAAGTTGATGAGCATTGCTTCAGCAATGTAAACTCCTGGTCCTCTCCCCAGCCTCCTCGTTACCATCCCAGCCTTAATTCCATAGCATTAGCTGCCATGCGTGGCTGTGGGTATTTGCCAGCCTGAAGGATTTCTTACCTAAGACTTCAAAGAGTGGTATATATTATCTGAGGGCGGCTTTCTGACAAATAAAAATTTGATCCAAATTTTCTGTGACTGCCTAGTATACTTTACAGGGGGGAGGGATGCAGGAGGAAACCCATACAGCAAGACAAAATAATCCATAGTTTTCAGTTTGTGTTTTTCATGATTTTGGCAGGAAATCCATGTAATCCCTCCATTTGGATATGGTTTATTTTGGGCTTTGGAAATGCAAGGTAGCATTTATTTTCTAGCCTGAATTAGTCTGTGCAAGGAAAAAAAAAAAAAAAGCTGTTACGGAGGTTTAGCTTCAAAGTCATAATCTCTCAGACTGTGTTGAGGGCTACCCCCTACATGTCTGTGAGGCACAGAGATAAAACTAGGTGGTCTTTAAGGTCTCTTCCAACCCAAACCATTCTATGATTCTAAAACCAGTGTGGCATTAGCTCCCCGATGGCCTGGTATACACACAGCCTCATCAACCTTTGGCACTTTGTCTGAAAGAGCCTTTGGTTTGAATGTACAATTATCTAGCGCTACTCTGTGCGCCTTGAAGAGAAAAATGGACCTACTTGAAGACAGCTTCCTGCCATCAGTCCCTGTTAACAGATGTGGGTGATCAGCTGCTTTGTAACCATCAGAAAAAGCAAAAGAATAGTGGAGATGCTAGATGAAGAATGTACCAGCTAACCTGATCACCACATTACCTGTGACAAAGCCTTGCCAAAAGGAGGGCTTGAAATCTCAAGTACTGAAAGAATTGAGACAAGGAAGCAATTTTTACTTCTGCAAAAAAATCAAAAGTTCAGGGTAGTACAATAACATGATAGTGCAACAGACTTTCCTGAGTAAAGTCTTTTGTAAGTGGTTAGCAAGGAACAGTAGTCTCTGATTTTCCCATATGCACTTGTTGGCGGGCTTGTTCAGCCTTTATCTACCCACCTGAATGTGCTCAAGTAACAGGAGTATGGATTAAGCCTTTATGTTGTAGGTTAGTAATTTAAACTCTTAGCTCTAAGATATAAACCGAGACATGAATTAAGTAGTCCTCAGTTATAGTTCCATACTTCAGAAACCCCCATGCAAATTTGTCCATCCGCATTGAAGGAATACACTAGGAGTACTACACAGCACCTGAATATCATCTCTTCATTTAAACACGTATGTTCTTTCTCAAATGTACCATGTTTTCACTGGTTAGGGTTTTATGGATGTTGTGGTGGAGGGAAACAAATTTTAATCATCTTGGGTGCGTACAACATGCAAATCCAGAGATGTTTAGTTAGAGCTCGTCAGGTGAGCCCTAAGATGTCTCCCATGCCAGATGCGGGGCTGT
Organism: Pterocles gutturalis; assembly: GCF_000699245.1. NCBI lineage: Eukaryota > Metazoa > Chordata > Aves > Pterocliformes > Pteroclidae > Pterocles > Pterocles gutturalis. The sequence goes on along the minus strand of NW_010131552.1, from coordinate 1,490 downwards.
GCAATTCATGCGAGGATCTGCAGGCTACTGCATGCATGTGCACTGAGATCGTCAGCACTGGATAAACTGTACCAGGCAGTTAAAGTTTCCCATGTGCAAGAAGTAAACATGCCACCTGGCATGCTTTGTGTTCTCTGATAGTAGCGTGGATGTTTTGATACCAACTCTGCATGTTGAAACCTGTGATTAAAAGCTGCTTTTTTTCAGCCCCACCCCAGATTGCCTTTGTCAGTCAGAGCATTTCTCATGTTTGAGGTTTCTTAGCCGGGGTGATTATCTTTGGGCAGCTGGAAGAGGTTTCTCTGAACTTAAGGAAATGTGAAGGGGTGATGCAGGTAGTGCTCTGGTCTGCTGCATCACACCTGCAGTTTTGAGGAAGGCAGAATTATTTTTTTAATAATTCTGAAAAAAAACCCCCTCATGTTTGGAAATGAAGTCCTGAAACGTGTTGTGAATGTAACAAATACACGGACATCTGCTTGCTTCTTCAGAGAAGCAGAAGCAGTAGTTTGAGAAGTTATAAGAGGAACTATATACTGCAATAAAAGAGTAAATGCCAAAACACATGACTTCTCAGGGAGCCTTGCCAGCACCAGTCCAACAGAAGACTTCTTGCAGGAAAAAGAAGTGTGCAGTTACTTACCAGCCTAGCCCAGGACTTCCTGGCCTTTGCAATAAGGTTAAGATTTCCTCACATCAAAAGTGTGCCAGTAAAAAGGATGTTAATTTTTACTTCTTGCATACAGAGGAGGGCTGCTGATAGGTTTAGCATAGGGGCCCTGCGATTCTGTCTTGGCTTCTGCAGGAGGGAGAAGCACTTAGACTAAGGCAGTTTTAGGGACCTGGAGCAGCTTGTGACCCTACAGTGATAAGCAATAGCATCAGAGTCTGGCTGTAACGCAGGCTATGCCTGCTAGAGCAAATGATGTGGAGCAGCATGGCAGATGGGCAGGGTGCGATGTCCTCAGCATGCATGCTCTGGGCATTTTTGCTGAACTGTTGTAATCTCATCTTCCGTGTCCATGTGTGAGCTCCCCACGGCAGTGGGAGCACTATGGGAGCTCCTTAGGAGCACGCCTGGCATGCTGTTAGTGTTCCTGGTGCCACACTGGGCCAAGTGTGCGGTTTTGTTCCCAACTACCGTGCAAAACTGGCCAACTCACACAGGCATGACTGCCGTTCCTTCAGGCTTGTTCTAGGGAAATGTAAATACAGTGGCTACATCAGCCAGGTGCTTCCACTGCCTTTATGTTATGAGCAACTCTAGTGTAAATAGATGAGTTTCATGGATAAACTCCTGCTGATGAACCACAATTGTTTTAAATCACTTCTTTTGAGAGTAAGAAAGTAGATTATATATTTTTTCTTACTTTAGCCATTAGAAAGTTAATGTTTTACTATAACTTGGTGGTACCTAGAAGAGAACATATTATGGGATAATTTTATTTTTAAAAATAAACCCAGTTGTCGTGGTTTAAGCACAGACTGCT
>NW_010131551.1:0-1031 GCF_000699245.1 Pterocles gutturalis | reverse complement strand
ATATATTCAATTTTCAATGGATGCTGATTCAACGTTGTGCCTACCACCCATTGCCCAAGGTATTCAAAAGAGAAAGGAAATGGGAAAAAAAAAATTAAAAAAAGAGAGCGACTGGCCACCTTTCAAAGGTAGACAACAAGTCCAAGCCCCAGGCACACTTTGGAGATTCATAGCTTTCCCATGTGCACTTAGCTCCAAGGAGTGAGAAACTCACTGCACGGATCCAGAGAGAAAATACAGCTGTGCCTGTTTTTAGTACCCACCACAGCAAGAACCTTCCTGTCTGCCACAAAACGATGCTGTGGTTTGGTTACGGTGATGCTGTTGGGTTGTGTTGGTAGGAACCTTCATCTGGTTTGCCCACGGTGCAGCAGAATGTAGCTCCTGCTCTGAAAACGGGCATTTTGGATGCTGGACATCACAGCGTCGTTCTCTAAAGGATGAACAACGTGTCTGGGACACCAGGCTCAGCTGGTGGGGGGGTGTCTGAGTTGTTCCCATGCCGGACCCCCGAGCAGCATCCCCACCCTGGACATTTCACCCCAAACCTGCCATCTCTCTGAAGGGTGATTTCTTGTTCACTTTTTAAGTGAGTGCGCTATTCCACTTCTCAGCCAAAAGAAAGCACAAGATCAAGGACACTTTGTCATGGTGTCACTAACGTCACAAAGCACACGAGACGGGAGAGGGATGTGGGGGTATCAGTACCGGAGAGGGATGTGGGGGTACCATCGCTTCTCTAATGAAGCAAGATAAACTGGTAGCATCTGGAATGACACGTGTGATCACACACAGGCTTCCCCCCCAGGGGACCCCAGCACACCCAGACCCATCTTTGGATTAAAATTCCCCTCCCTCCCCCATGTAAACAATCAGTGGGGAGGTGAGCGCAGCTGGGGGGAGTGCATCCACCCCAATGGCCCCAAACCGGGCAGGGGAGCCCTTCCTCAGCCTCCCCAGAGCCTCGGGGTGCAGGGGGTCATCCCAGCTGCCCTCACCACACCGTGAGCCCCCACCCTGACACCTTTTCT
>NW_010131550.1:0-7128 GCF_000699245.1 Pterocles gutturalis | reverse complement strand
TGAGTGTCAGGAGGATGGAGCCAGGCCTTAAAAAACAGCGTAAGGTCACATGAAAAGTGAAAAGGAGTTTTTAAGTCCCTACAGTTCCACACACAACATCAGCCCATGGGCCACACACACTTTGAAAACATTAATTGAATACCCAGGAGAAAGGCAAAGTTTATCAAAATACAGTTCCCTACTAGAGGTGGTCGCAATTTAATAACCTGATCTACCACTTTTAAATGTTTTCTAAATTTAACTACCTTTCAAAGAAGGCCATGACTACGGAAGCACTAGTGACAGCTGTAATTTACAGAGCATTAAATTATGAGAAATTAAAAAAAAAAAAAAAAAAAAGGTTTTCTTTTGGGTGTTTTTCTTTCTTTCTTTAGTTGAAGGTTCTGTAACCTTTTAAGTTTTAAAGATAAGGGACTGCATCCTCCTCACTGAAAGCTACTTTCTTAGCATTATCTTAGAAATTCATCAAACTTTAAGCCATAAAACCACAAAACATTTTTTATTCCTTCTTTTGTGTGGGAAATAGTAACATGTAGCTGTAAGCAGCTGAGTGGAAATACATTAGCAGAGCTTTCCTGCAGTCTACATTATGATTGAGCTCTTATATATTTACTCATATGAACTGTACCAGTGAGTGAGACCATCAATAAGAGTTAATTATATAAAGGTCCTACTAGACAGTATGATACCAATTTTGAGACTCATTTCTGTTCCAGATGATTCTGCTTCTTGAAATAGAAAAAAAAAATGCTTTAGAGATAATAACATTTACTTAATTCAGTGGCTTTAAAGTTTGCTAAGTCTGGTTCAGGTTTATACACAGTCCTGAGTATTAGCTAGACTCATATTTGTTTTCTAGACAAGCTACTTTCAGTTACATTTATCACATCATCATTCCACCTTGCAGAAAATGGGCTCTATTTTTTATGCATTTACAAATACTCAAAATATATAAAGATTTTTTTGTTACTTCTTGACTCTAGATGCGGAAAGTACGCAACCAACTCCTATCTTGTTATCACCCCATTTTCAGGGGCTTCTTTTCTGAAATAAATTTTTCATCTTCCTCAAGGACTTGGATGCTTCAGCACGAGGGTTACCAGAACAGTGCCTCAGAAAAGAACAGCACGATGGTTGTCCGGGGTAATGTAGGAATACCCTTTTCAGCATATTCCCTTTTGCTAACAATAGTCCACCAAGCAATGTAAAGGTCAACACTTTTGCACTTTATCTGAGAGCAATTCTAGCGATTCTAGAGCAAGATGGTGGTGTGTCTCCAACCTAGCTACAGTTATAGTGCAGTGTAGGTAACACACTTTAGCAGTAAAAGGACATCACATGTGATGATTTGGTTTTTGGACTATCCTTTACTTGCAAGGTAAAACTAAAGGGTTCATTTGATTGTTCATGTCTGAGATACCAATTTTCTTCTTTCACACCATGCCTTCATGTGTATTTGCAAGATTAAAACTTCAGTAATAAAAGCAGCATCAACTAACAGGCAAACATTAAGGGAAAGCACCGTAAATAATACCACACATAATGAGAAAAAAACCACCAGACCTTAGAAGTCACAAAAGATGGCTTCATACTCAGCCTGCTGCCTCCATGAGCTTTCACTGGACTGTCTTCAACACCCAGGTCCAGGGTCAAATTCTGGTTTATAGTTGCATAGATATATGCAGAACTGCAGCTAGAAAGGAGCTCAGCATAGCATACAAGCTATGGCTCCCCTTGGAAGCAGGAAGGTCCTTTGTTGGTTCTTCATATGTTTATTCGCAAGATCAGAGATCTGGCATTAAGGGATGGAAAGCCAGGCAAAATTGCAGCATCCAAAGGGGAGATAAAAACCACTGACTGCAGAGACAGGACTTTAAATCCATGTGAGCGGTCAATAACAAAAACCACAGACCACAGATTTGGGAATTCAACAATTCTGCTCATGCTCAATTCACTCCCAAGGCTGAATTATCCAGTAAATATTTTTTTCCCCCAGTAGTGTTTCCAAAAGCTGTCAAGAGACTGTCAAATTAGAATTAAAGTCAAATCAGAAGAGAAGATGGGTTTTCTTCCCTCTTTGTCTAGTTTCGAGGAAGCTTTCTTAAGATAAATGAAAACAGCAGATGACAAGATACAGCACCCAGAATCCTCTCTGTTAACAACATAAGGGGTATGGAGATCAAGAAAAAAATGGTTATCTGCTACAAAGAGGTCATGAAAGTGATCCATCATCTGAAATAGCTTGTATTCATGTTACAATGTTTACAGTCTTCTGGGCAAGCTTGCATCTCTTCCTCTTCCCCCGTCAGCAAAGCTTTGTCCAATGGCAACATGGAAAAAAAACCCAATCGAACAAAAAATACCACTGATGAGCTACAGTAGGCTTAAAGAAGCTGTCTTGCTTTTCTCATCACCTTCATTCAAACAACTCATCTGTTATCTACACCCCTTCAATTCACTTCATAAACTGTAGCTGAGCCCCAGTTCTATCAGGGCATTGGCTGTCAGACGTATATTCCTAATCCTCTAATACTACACAGCTTGTAGTGACGCTTGATGATATCTAAGAAATTTTTACATACTTTTTTTCTGCTCAATACCAGATAGACATTTTGCTCTTCCTTCAGGACCTGCTGTGAGAATGTAACCTACCTACCACCATTCAGAAAACTCCATAATGACATTTTATTAATTCTGATCTAAAAAGAGCTTACAGGCCTCCTGCAGAGGAAAAAACCAAACCTTTGTACCATCCAGTGTTTAACACTGGTTTTATGCATTATGTTTTAAAAATTTGAATGGATGTCAATAAATGACATGTGATTCCACACGGAAATCCTCAAGATTTTATAAATACTATAATGAAAATACACCACCATCCCTTCTCATCCACTTCATCACTGTATTTAATACTGATCTCAAAATCTTTAAAAGTCTCCATATTATAAGCTGCACCCAGGACCAGCTACCAAAGTTCTAGGAAACATTCTCAAATGTCTCAAATTCTCACCTTTCCTTTAGTTAACACTAACCTGCTTCCATATGACCTCTAGCAGTCAATGATGAGTAAAAAGCCCATATGGGGGGCATATCTATTTTCTAACTACCCTCTCCTTAAAAGCATTCCTAAAACCTTCTGTGAAGAATAACTAACGCATCTCAAGAGTGAAGCTGCCCAGAAAAGCACCATCTCACCAAAACTCAGTAGTAGTTACCGACATTCCTATTTCTTACATGTTCACCTAAGTGTTTTCTATTTTTCAGTAGCATAAAAAGATACATCTACTAAGAACAGAAGGTAAAGAGTATATGCATATATGAGGAAGAGTGAGGCAGGAAGTCTGGCATAGCCAAAACCAGAAAGATGTGATAGAAGTTATCAGTCTTTGATCCTGCAATGGCATTTCCCTTCTCCAGCCTGGACTTCAGGTGACTGCCTTTAGCACGATGACATCTTTTAACCACAGCAATGTCCCCCTTGATCTCTGCCTGTTCTTCCTAGTCTTTAGTAACAGAGTTCACCCATTTTGACTTTTGGAAAAAAAAAAAAAACTGAACCAAACGAAAAACCAAAACCAGACAAAGAAAAAAACCCACCCCAAAACCTTGTCATGTTGCATTTACCAAGTTTACTGCTCTACACGTTTCCTTGATTTCCTGAAATACACATGGCCTCTTTCTTCCCTTTTGTGAAAGAAAAAGGTGTTAACATGATTGAGCTAAATCCACCTATCTGAGGCCAAATGTCAAACAATTATAAACCTTGATAAATTCTGGTTGCAGCATAGCCATAATAAAAATTCTGATGCAAGTTGCCTTGCTTTCTTCCAGAAAGGCATTTGTTTCATGAATGCCTTAGCTTTGAAGATTATTTCATTGCCAAGCAACCCTTGTGTTGCTGCCAGAACACAGGGGAAAAGCTTTATTTCAATAAAAGAAAGAAGAATGTGTCAATTGATGATGACAGAACTGTTGTAGGTCAAACAGTTAAACTTATTCTGACTCCATGTGTAGCAGGCTTGGGGATTTTTTCTGATTTCTGAGTACACTGCACCATGTGAGGGCAGGTCGAGGTGAAAGAAAAAAATAGACTTATGGTCAGTAGAAGCTGTAACTCTCAAGCTAAGGTTAACAGGAGGGTCCCACCGCACCATGCAGTGCCCTTCTAGGACAAAGGTTAATTAGTACAGCATCCCCTAGGGATCTCAGACATAACAGGATCCCCTGAATGGGCAAAATCTGCAGCTGACAGAAGAGTAAACTCATCACAACTAGAGGTGCCTGCAAGAACAGAAACATCCAATCAACGACAACAAAACCACAGCTATAATCCAATTTTCACAAACAATCACAGGAAGGAAAAGTTGCACTTACTCTGAGACACAGCAGATTGCATTTACTGCCCTTATCTCCAGAAGAGACAGGGGCATTTGCTTACACAGTGCACTCAGTACTTGGTCAGAGCTTTTGAGAATAGATGCCTTTGTTTACTAGTAGTGATGGCCAAACAAATTCATGGTCTTTCCTCTACCAGACTGAAAAATTTCCAACCCTCACCATCTGCATTACGAACATCTCAGTACCTTCACATTGCTGCCATTTAAAAAAGAAGCAAGATATTTTATTTAAAGGAGAAAGACAAAGAAATTACCACTTCATCACCAGGCTGTTCAGGGTTCACTTTGTGGCAAACTGAATCCCAGGCTAGTGATGGGCTTGTGGTCCCACAAGATAAACCCCACACTTTAGTAAATGCATTAATATCACTTTGCAGCTGATACATTTGACTATCCTGGACAGAGTACAAGCTATAGAAGAGCACAATCATCTAAGTCAGGGCCAAATTACCAAAATACAGCCAAATAATCTGCCTAAATGAGTCGCAATGCACAAATTATGGAGTAATTCAAAATCTGATCACGCATGATCACTGGACAACTTGGAGCATACTTCACTGGTGTCTCTGCCAGCAGTCTGTGACAGCTCCTCTGTCTTTGCTCCTCTTTATTACACAGCACCAGCACTGGCCAGGACTCGATTTTGTGTTGTAGTTGAAAAAGTTTCTACCCCGAGAGAGCTTATGTATGTATGAATAATTCACCAGCCTTCTTTAAGCTGTTTTTCCCAAAAAGGGACTCTGATATCTTTACATTTTGCCCCTTCTTCACTGAAGCAGGAAGAGCAGCATTACTGCTAAAGCCTGGTCCTTAGTTTCAGTGAAAGAGTTCTGACTGTCTTTCTTGCCTCCCCCCTGCATGCTTGGAGAAATAAGCCAATCACATTGGCATTTCCAGCACCAAGATAAACATTGGTGCAGCATTTATCGAGACTAGTAGGAAGTTTCCCCATGCTTAGATGTGAAAACATACACTTATGTCATAAAAATGTCTGGGCTTCAAAAAATATGACCTCAACAGCTACAAACCATTTTATTATCTATTATTAATTCCTAATAAGAACAAGCCAGCATGAAAGAGTTGCCTGTTTATTGATGGAATTATACCTGGTCTATAGAATCATGGTTTACAGACATAATTTTTCTATCAAAAGTGAGAAAAAAAAAGTCACGCCCTTGAGACAGAAGCAATGCTGCCACAGGACTAGGAGACATGAAGTTAAGTTAGAAGCTAACATAAGAAATATGTAATCTCTGTGTAGATTAGTAAGACTGTCCTTGAGACTGTTGATAAAAACTTTTTAATCACTTAGAGTTTGTTAGATTTAACCTTGAAGACAGAACCATCCTAAAAAATAATCAGTATGTTTGGGGTAGTCAGCCAAGTTAGTGATTAGCACCGTCGGAAAGTGACCTATCCTCATTTTAATATTATAATACTAAAAATCACACCTCCAAGTGAAGGGACAACCCTCCTGAACAAGACCCCCACTTACCAAGAGTGCGTAGTAAATTTAAGGAACACTTTTTAATTCGAAGTGAGAAAAGAACTAACCAACTGCAGTTAAAAGAGATAAAAACTAAACAGTTACAGCTGAAAGGATGTGGCAAAGAAGACAGAACCAACAATTTGAACTGTATAAATACACAACGTGACTGAAACCGGGTGTGCTAGCTTTGTGGAATTACCACCGAGCACCCACCTCTGCACAGATGTGCAATAAGCAATATCTCTGCTCCGTGGGTATGGGTATCGGCATATTGCACACTTGGCGACCAACTCTGCTTGTGAGACGACAATACTAGTAAACAACTTTTGCTGTTAACATCCACTCCATTCGCAGAATACATGTGAACTTATTTCAACAATGTACTTTCTTCCTTAAAAAAGAAAAAAGCTTCTACTAGATGATGTTGCTTGCCTACACTATTTCTGGAACTGTTATCACCAGTCTCTAAACAGTAGGCTGAACATCCACCCCAGTCTGAACTTTCAAAGCTCATTATAGCCTCTGATATTTGCTTAAAGTATTGTAAAAGGGAGAGAGAGAGGAAAAATAAAAAAAAGTTAAATGGAGCAGCAAGTTCTCAGCTTTTCCCCTCATGACACCCACCAGCCTGCCTGCCTGCAAATCCAGAAAGCAGAGCAGCACCTTACAAATCTCCTGCTTGTCAGGATAAACATGTTTAATGGCAGACGGCTCCTCAGCCTCCAGCTCCTCTGAAGGCTCTCCTGCCTTCCCCTCCAGCTATGGCCAGTTCTCAGGTGCCTGAGATTTATCATCAGTGCTTTAACTCTTTCTAACCCACCACCCATGCAAAAATACGAACCCAATGAAAAACACTGTTCCGTCCAGAATAAATTTCTAACATTTTCCCCTCTGCTAGGTTCCCAACAGTGAGGGCACACGTTATTTACAGGGAGTAATTTCAGGATAATTAGCTGAGTGAATGGAATAATTTCTGAAGAAGAGCAGGCAGTGAGACACAAAAAGCCTATGGTATTTAACTAATTGTTTGTTACATTAAACGCGGACCAGCACAGAGGAGGTTTGGGCCTGGCTGGTGATGGAGAGGAGGACAGGGAGCTGCCCGCTCAGGACCGCCCTTCCCCAGCCCCCCCCCCCGCGCAGCTCCTGAACTTTTCCTCCGCGCCCCTTTCCAGACCCAGCCGAGGGTCTCGGCTCGGGGGGTGCCAGCCCCGGACCCCTGCACCGACCGCGGTGGGGGGC
>NW_010131549.1:0-3062 GCF_000699245.1 Pterocles gutturalis | reverse complement strand
TTGGCTCAGCCACCTCTTCTAGATGTCTTATATGTCTCTGGCCTCTCAGGGAAACAAAATATCCTGGCACACAGGAGCCTGGTACTGGCTAGCAGCCAGGGGCTCTGCTCTGAGACAGCTGCTCCTTCTCAGAGGGTCTCACCATCTGTCTGTACAAGATGTTTATTTATTCCCCCTAACACTGAAATATTTGCGGTCACACTGACAGTAACAGACTCACCCATCAACCTCCGTGAGACGAAGAGGCTTTTTCTTTCTCAGGTGAGGAGCTGAAGCGACAGGGAGGAAATTAGTTGACTGAGCTAACAGGAGTTTATAGCAGAGCTGGAACCACAGCTGAGAGCCTCAGAATCACAGTTGAGCATTTTAATTGGAAGCCTGCGTTTCCCCCAGGCATATAATTCAGAGCTGACTTTCCTGTGCAATAAGATGTTCTTTTTCGGAGGCTGAACTTCAGAGGATAGCTGCCTTCTGACACGTTACAGGTATATGATGAAGGAGATCATGATTTCAGGAGATAAAGGTTTCCATGGTCTTTGATCTGACAAAGGAAAAGGAGAGGCTCTGCTTTTGTTCTTGCAGGGCTGGGCAAAACCACTTCTGAAGGGCCGTGTTCTGCAGGCTACAACTGCCCACCTGGCCAGACTTCAGTTACTCCCATTCCCTACTGCTGTCCGTGAGGCTTTCACTGCCACGTGGGATCTGCTTCTCCTATACCCTGTGAGAATGGGACGTATCCGTCACAGGAGAGGAGGGACTCTTGTGACCTCTGAGCCTAACAAGAGTGAGGAGTCTAGGGCTGGGTGTTGTGAGAAGAAGGGATGCCATGTCACTAAGGGCTGAGTCTTCCTCTTAGGCTTAGTGGAATAAAAAAGGATTTTGAATGCCATAGCTTCCTTTCGTTTATTAAGGTTCTTCTAAGTCAGTATTACAGGGATTGGACCGGACAGGCAGGTGCATCAGTTTCTGCCAAGAACAGAAGCCTAAACACATTTCCAAGAATATGAGGTTGTAGGTGAACAAGTAAGCTGAAGCCAAATCTTCCTCCTACCTGGGGAAAATACAAGTAATGAAGATATTCCTGTGTGGCAGCTCATGCATGCAACAAAAAATACACAAAAAAGTGTGGCTGTACCGGTGTGGTTGAACTCCCCTACCTGGGGAAAATACAAGTAATGAAGATATTCCTGTGTGGCAGCTCATGCATGCAACAAAAAATATGCAAAAAAAGTGTGGCTGTACAAGTGTGATTGAACTCCCTGGATGGGATTACTCTAACAAAACTGCAGGCAGCTCCTTTGTAGACATCTGTATCTGAGCTAGTTTTCTGCGCTCCCTCTGTAGTCAACAAAGAGGCAGTTCTGAGGTGGAATTTCTCTCTCTTATTTTAGAGCTCTGCCTTAGGATGAGATGAATTGCACTTGAAGTGCAGTTCCTCTGGAAGTGCTGTTTCTCTCCAATTACTGCAACAGGAATCTGAACAACTAAATCAGGAGTACGCAGAATGAATCGCATGTCCTTGGTCTCCCTGAACTAATAGGGGAGGAAGGCTTGACTGTGACAGAGAATGACATTGCCTGTCACCTCTTGTACCATCTCCTGAGCACGATTGCTGTTCTTTAAATCCTAGGTTCTGGAGCGCACACTCCTGAGGTGTGCCCTGCTGGGTACTTCTGTCTGCCAGGTACCAACTTCAGTGCAGAGCATCCGTGTCCGAAGGGTACCTTCGGCCCCAGGACTGGTGCCACTAGCGAGTCTGAGTGTGAGCCCTGCCCAGCAGGTAAGCAGGGACTCGGCACAAGAAAACCCAGGAGGCACACAGGGGAAGGTTGAGGAAAATATGACTTTTCCCTTCACCTTACTGGCTCCTCCACTGATCTTCTCCACAGGCCCTCACACTGAGATTGCTTTTCTGTTTGTTTTAGGCATGTATTGCTCAGCACCAGGTCTATCACAGCCCTCTGGATTTTGCTATTCGGGTTATCATTGTGCCAAGGGAGCCATCAGCCCAGCCCCCTTCAAACACAGGGTGAGTGCCAGGCAGCAGCACTGTGACCTGGGGACAAGGACTGGGCTGTCACAGTCTCATAGCTTCTGGTGTAACGTTTTCCAAGCATTACTGCTCTGTATAGGGTCGCTCATACCTTTTACTGCTGCCCTCGAGAGATCCTCGGATGTAGTGACACAATGCTGCTCTTCATGGCTGCTGGAATATGTTGCCCAGACCTCCGTTTCTGTAAATCGCACTGGAGTGTGCTAATATCTCCTCCAAAAGACGGCATCAGGGATAGAATAGCCACGCCTCAGTAGCCAGTGCCCTTTTTATGCCAGCCATGGTCTTCACTTAGTTTCAGTGGCAGCAAACTTGCAGGACTCGGCTCCTATGTGCCCTTTCCAGAACCTGTCTCTGTGGTCCATTGTGCTAAATATTCTTTCAATAACACTTTTTCTCTCCTTCTCTGTATTTTTCTGATACAGGTGGAATCCTCCAGCCTTGGTCTGCCTGGCAATGACATCTGTCCCGCAGGGCATTTCTGCCCCAGCGGTACAGGGCATCCTGTGCCTTGTCCTCCTGGGTCCTTCTCTGCTGTTGTGGGGCTGGAGGCAGAGGAGCAGTGCCAGCCCTGCCCAGCCGGACGGTATTGCAGTGGGACAGGATTGTCTGATCTGGCCCAGACATCGCTGTGTGACGCAGGGTGCGGTGAGACGGTCACTTGTTAGTGGCAAACTGCAGCTGGCAGGAGTGCTCTAGGTTATAGCAGAGGGACCTCTAAACTCAAATGTCTCTTATCGAATGCCTGCTGTGCAAATATTTCTACTCAAGATCAATTAAACCTCAAAGACTCTGTTCTTAGCCCTTTGGGTCAGCTATACAGCATCTACTTGGTCATCTCAGTAGATGTTTCAGAGCCATTGCTTTTCCCTTTATGTTTGCCTGACATTCTGTCCCACCCTTGTATGTGATTTTTCACTGTTTTCACCGTAGGTTTAACGTATTACAAATCCCTTATTTAGCCTCAATCACACTTGCTGAGAGTTTGACCTGGGCATGCTGTTTCCCT
>NW_010131548.1:0-5501 GCF_000699245.1 Pterocles gutturalis | reverse complement strand
CTGGCCGCGGCAGTGTGTCCGGTGAACGTGTCCTGTGCGGGGACCGCGACACTGGTGTCCTGCGGGGGCCCTCAGCGGGCTGCTCAAACTGGTGCTCTCTCTGTCTAGAAAAGAAAAAAAGAAATGTCTTCTAAGTCTGAGAAAAAGATGAAAACAGAGACCAAACCTTCAAAGGTGACAGAAAGAACTCTGGGAGGAGGCAGTGAAGAGGAGGGTATGTTCCAGGTATGGAGGGCAGGGATTTACTGCAGGAACACGTTTTCCTCTTGTTCTTGGTGCAGGTCTTCCCTTTGCCTCCTGTACTTGGAGCTGAGCATTTTTGTAGCCAAGCTGGCTGCCTGGGGTGCCTGCTGCTCCCTCGCTAGTGCTCTGGCGTGTTGGAGTGACCCCCCAGGCTTGTTGTAGGGCCGGGGTAACACAGGCTCTGTGTCGCCACAGATCGGGAAGATGCGTTATGTCAGAGTGTCCTGCTTCAAGGGGAAGGTCCTCGTGGACATCAGGGAGTTCTACACTGACAAGGAGGGCGACATGAAACCGGGGAGGAAAGGTACAACCATGTTTGCTGGGTGGCAGGCAGGGGTGACGCCTCACCTACTGTCTCTCCAGCTCCACCTTAGCCTGTCTCCCTTGGCGGCTGGGGGACCTGGGTATTGAGGGACTGGGGAGCTGAGCAAACAGTGTGGGAGGGTTTAGCACTTTCTTAGCCTGAGTGGCAACAGCTGAAGAAAAGCACAAAGAATGAGTGTGAGCCTCTGGTGAGATCTGGAGCTTGGCAGGAGTGCTGAGCAGCAGTGCAGGAAGCTGCTGTGCAGTACTCTGGTTCCACCAGTCCTTTCTCTAGCTGTTGGCAGGGGCAGAGCTACAATGTGGAGAAGGGAGGCTGAAAACACTGAGTCTGATGTTGCTGCTTTGCTTCCTCTGAAACCTCTCCTGCTGTTCTAGGGATTGCCCTGTCTGCAGAACAGTGGAATCAGCTGAAGGAGATCATTCCTGAGATTGATGCTGCAGTCAAGAAATTGTAAGACGAAGAATCTTGGACACGTTCAATCTGTTTCCTTTCCCTTGAATGCACTGACAACTGTAAAGCTAAAGATTCTCACCTGGAGCCTTCCCCTCACCTTGATAGGCTTTCCTCACTGGGGTAATGTTTATGTTGAGAAGAGCAGAGACTCTTCTGTTTTCAAGAAGTAGCTTGTAATGAGCACCTGGAACTAGAGACAGTGCTGTGAAGTGAGACTTCAGCACCTCTGTTCTCAAGCAGACTTGAGGTCTGTGCTGGTGAGGGATGTGACCCCAACCTGGCTTCCTGGGGTAGATGGCTTCAGCCTGCCTTGTGGAGTGCTTTAACTGCTGTACATCTCTTACTGTCTTCCACTTGGTTGACTGTTGAGTAAGATGGTTTGTATACCTCATGTTGGCATCCTTTGTGTTTCTTCCACATGTCGTTCTGGCTATTTCAAGTACTTTCTGTGTTGGTGAAGGTTGTTTGGTTTGTTTTTTGGGTTGGTTTTTTTTTGAGTGAAAAAAGGGATTATTATACCAGTAACTGGTTTGTCTGTAAAGGGTGAATATGCACAATAAATGTCTGCATTATAAAAAGGAGCAGCAGAGTGTTTCACAGGCTGGCACCTCAACTCTCTGTTTCAGGCATCCTTCTTTGTAGGTTGCTGTTGGATTTCACTTCCAGAAGGCCAGTGCTCTGTCCTGTTTATTCTCATGATCCAATAATCCTGCTATACAGAAGCAGTCAGACAACAATCTACTCCAGGTCATGGGAAGAGCAAGCTAGACTGTGAATCATTCAAAGGAACTGGTAATTAGGAGGCCTCTTAAATAGATGAGAAATCAAAGGCCTAAGGAGGAAAAAGAATATCCCTTTCCCTGTGGCTGAGAAAATTTTGTGGAGAGAGGATATTTTATGCTTGAGCTGTAAATGAATCCCACTCTGGAATGAGCTGCAGGGAAGCACAGCCTTCCTCAGCAAGACTTTCCAGACTTTTCAAGTGTTTCCATCTTCCATCTATTTTTGTTTTTCCTCTTGCCTTGGTTTCCATAGTATCTGAATGCTTCATGCTCTTAAATATATCTGACACTTGCAACACCTTGGTGAAGTAGGAGGTGCTGAGGCCCTTGCTCTATGGAAGTGCTGGGGCTGTAGCAGCTCAGCGTTGTGTGGAAGATGTGGGGTGGAGCAGTGAATTGAAACTAGGCTTTCCTAAATGCTGAATTTTAAGTGACAGATTAACCTTTCACTGGGGATAGCAGGAGGGAGAAAAAAAAAATTTTCTTTATAAAGCTGTCTCTTAAAAATTTTTTGAAGGGCTCCGTGCAGTAGCTGCTTGGAGCAGGGGTGGAGATGGGTAGGCTTGATGACTGAGGCATTCTCCTCTAGTCTGGTGTTCAGCTATTCTCTATTCAAGTGTCACATTTCTTTCTCTCAACTGAGAGAGAGCATGAGGATACTCAATGGTGCTCTGAAGCCAGGTTGCTCATGCTGTAAATTTATTCCCATGGAATATTGATGACATAATGTCTTAATACAGTGTCCAGAGACTAAAGGTAATGGGAAGATAAAGAACTTGACAAAAAAGAAAGGTATGAAAGAGAAGCAGATGGTGCAGGTATGAACCCAAGATGCTGGGGATGCTCAGTCCTCTTATTTTGTCCTAGCCCCGGGGTACCCAGACTAAAGCATGTGACAGAAACAACCACCTCTGTGCATGATGCATGCTTCAGGAGTGTTTGGGGGGCAGAGGGAGAAGCCAGATCAAATCAGTAGAGCTTAATATCTTTGCTGATTAGAAACAGCTCCAAAGTGAACTTTATCAGCTCAACTGAATATTGCATGGTTCTAGAGCTGATGAGTGGCCTCCCCTTAATTGGGAAAAGAGAGCCATGTTCCATTTTTTTCCTGACTAGCTTTCTTTCAAGCATTGGAAGAAACAGTTTGCAGACAACCCAGACTTTTTGTGTAACAGGCAAGAAGGCTTTTTTTTTTTTTTTAAATCCTCAAAGAACATCTGCTCTTGATCAGAAAGATATCTGGAATCTTTGATGTTCATTTCCAATCTGCCCACTGTTAGAGACTATTTCCGTTTGAAAAATCCATAAGCCGTAAAATTTAGTTAATTTTGGTTCGCGGCAAAGTTAAAATATTTTAAAAACCTAATCTTAAATTGGTTGGGACAACAGATAACCAATGAAAGGTAAACAGCAAGGTCTTTGTAAACCCCCTTTTTTTCTGGGCTGCTGTGAGGATTTCCTGCCTCAAGTGCTGTCTCCTAGGTGATGTGGAAATTCAGAGCTCCAGCTTGTATTTTCTCCATTCCTTGATGCCTTTAGGAGCTGGAAGAAAAGGGCAGGCACTCCTAATGCAAAGTGTGTCTTGTTGTTCTTGTGTCCTGTTTTTGAGTCCTTCTCAAATTTGGGCCACTGAACTGGACCCCTTCACCTTTTATCTTAAGCTGCCCCTGTCTAAATCCAAATGCTTATATGCTACAGCAAGTCAGGAAGGATAGATGTGTTTAAATAAAACATCTTGGGGTTTTTCACTAGCAAATGTCTTGCTGCAGAAGAGAAACTTCCTGGGCCCACAATGTGGTTTTCTTCAACAGTTCTTTTTTGAAGCAGCATCCTAGGTTTGGGCAGGATCTGTTCCTTCATCCTCTGGGAATCACATATCTGAGCTCTGCTGTACCCCTTCTAGCTCTCCCTTGCAGCCTCCTCAGCGACAGATGCAACATGTTTGTTCTTCGTCTGCAAAGGTGATCTGTCACTTCCCTTTTTCACTCTCTCGGTGCTATGACTATCTTTTATCTACCCCTTAATCCTGTTACTGTGGTATATAATTCTCTGCCTGGCTCTATAAACTCTTTCCAGGTGCTGATTGACAGCTGTTCTATTTTTCATTTACCAGCAGTATTTTCGTGTCTGTTTTTCTCTGCTGCAGTCAGGGTGATTATAATATGTTTGTTCATGGATGCCGAAAGGATATATCTTTCCCTCTAAACAGACATTTTCTACTCGAGGCACAGGGTCCCTCAAGCTGTAATGTTAGCTTAGAGCAGCTTGTGCTGCAGCAGCTGATGTGAAAAAGCAGGCTAGGCGTGGAAAGGTGCTTGAAAACATTGCTTGCTTAGCCATGATTCATCCAAGGTGAGGTTTGCTGCTGTTGTGATAAAGGTCTCGTTTTTAAGATTGCCTTTTCTGTTTGCAGCTGTTAAAAATGAGAACAGCTTGACCTGTCATAGGCTTCCCAGCTGATGCATCCAGACAGAGGGTCCCCTCCTCCACTGACTGCCTCCATCTATCTGCAGGACCCAGGGCTAGAGTAGTGGGAGATGGCAGAAAGCTCTGAGCAGAGAGACTAAACAAGGGGAAGAGAGCCCAGGTTGTGCCTGCCCCACTGGCCTTTGTAAAGCCTCAGGCCTGGCATGCTCCTGAGCAGCTGGCTCTGACAAAGCTATCTCTGCAAATGACCCAGAAAACACACCCCCTTCCTCCTCCCGGCAGGAGGGAGCAGGAGTCCGTTCATCTTCAGGGACGTGTGATAAGAAGAGCAGTGCGTGCTGCGGGAGAAATGCCCTGTGGGAGGGATAGGAGGGTGGCATGTGGCCGTGGGTGGCTGGGCTGGGCTGTGTCCCTGCAGCTGCACTGCCGAGGGCTACTGCTCCTTGTGAGCAAGAGCTTCAGGTGTGATGTGCCTCAGCGTCGCCCCGGCGCAACAGAGGTGGAGCAGAGCGATGAGACAGCCTGGGTCCCTGGACTGTGCCGCTCGGAGCACTGACACCCTGCTGCCTCGAGTCTGTCGGAACTGGAGGAGCTGGTGGGAGAACAATCAGCGTCCTTGAGTGAGGTGTCGGATCCAACCCTGGAAGCAATAATAGCTGACCAGCTTCTGACCATCTGGCACAGTCTGAATGGGACCTAGCTGGCAATGCCTCTGCCAAGCCGCAGCTGGGAGGGAGACTCTCAAGGGAAAGGGGCTTTGCCCCCGGCGGCCTGGGGCAGAGAGACGTGGGGACACGGTGCTTCCCCTCCGGGGCAGGTGCTCGCTGCCCGGTCGCAGGCTCCTCGCTTTAGGGGAGGGCTACAGTAAAAAAATTTTCTGCTTTAGATAATTTATTTTCCTCCACACCCTGGTGCTGACACAGTGAGGAAAAGGGGCTGAACACGGACAGGGATGGGGAAGGGCACAGCCTGTCTTGTCTTTTGTTAGCAGTACAAGAGCAATCTCTTATTTTGAGAGGAGCTCTAATGCCTAATTTCCTCACAGCTGATGACAATTTGTCCTGCTGAGATAGGCACCAGGTCCCACACAGACCTCCTCCCACCCCTCGCTCCCAGGGCTGCAGCGTTTCCCGAAGTTAGGCCCTAAAAATCTGCTGCCGCTTCTCTTGTCTGAGGCAGGCGGGTGTTGTGTCACCTCCGCGGCCCCCGGGACGCAGACACGGCTCCTTGTCGCCTGCTCCGCGGCTCTCCTTCCCCGCGGCCCCCGGGAC
>NW_010131547.1:0-18030 GCF_000699245.1 Pterocles gutturalis | reverse complement strand
CGGGAAAAATCCCCAAAAATCCCCAACGCTCCTCCTTGCAGGCTGTAACCGAGGGGTTTCCCGGTAGCGTCGCCGAATGCAGCGGGAAGGAACCGCGACCGTCCCCGGGGTTCACGGTGCGAAGCATCACGGCGGAATTTAGGGAAAAAAAAAACGTGATCCAGGCGTGGGGAATGACCATTTCAGACATTTTTTAAAGAAAAGTTTTGTAAAAATACGTTATTGCCTTGAGCCCACCGATTTCATGCTAACAAAACAGATTTTGTAACCTGTTCATCCAGCATCTTGATACTGGGGACAAGATGGTCAGATCTGGGTTCCGGAGATGTCACTCCGTTACGCACGTCTGTGTTCCTTAAGGCGTTTGACGTTGTTCCCAAGCCAAAGCAAATCGCCAGATTCTGGATGGCTGATGTCTGCCCTGGGGATGAGTTTCGTCAAGCCGTCAGTAAGCTCTTTTCTAGGTAATGGATGCCCCAAAAGACCTTTCTGCACAGGAATTTTGAAATCTAGCATTTAATCTACAGATCTACATAAAAAATAATAAAAGTCTCACTGGTTACAGTGATAGCTCCGTATCAAAGTTCCCAGCCTTAAAAATGTCACCAAATAGTTCAAAACAATCATTTTAAAGCCTGACCATTCACAAGAACCATTTTTAGGCTAAATATATGTTTTGTTCCCATATTTTGGGACACAGCAATTTAAATAGGTTTGGGGAACCTGATGTGAATTTACTATTAACTTGAAATTTTTATTAGTAGATCTTAATTTACCAGGAAGCAGGTTCTGTTGATAAGCAGCATGGTTACCCCCAAGCCTCAGTTATACCAAATAACAATTAACCCTGAGTGATGCAAACACCTCTAGGGAAGAGGACAGACTATTAACTTCATCAGGTTCCTCCTGTTATGCCAAGCAGAACCAGAATTAAAGTGCAAGACTCTAAAACAAACAGAGAATCTAATGCGACCACTAAGATCTGCTGTGATACTCCATTTTAGTGAATGTTAATAAAATTGAATGTGTAACTTAAGTCTACACCCCTAAAATCTGTTATGTTGTACAGGTAGAGAATCCCCTTTGCTTCAGCACAACTGTTAATAATTCAGTTTTAATTAAACTGTCAGTTTCTGATATCATAGTTTTCCTGTTCTTCACATAATTTTAGGTATTCTACAGAAATGTGTTTTCATTTATATCAGAAAGATTCTGTATTAGATGTCCCACATCCGTTCAAAGCACAGGCAGTGCCAATATGAAGGCATGCCTGACTGTTGAAGACCCGTTATTCATGTGGTGTCGAGCGTTAGCAAAGTGTGTAGCACATCGGAAATATTCATTACAATGAGACACAATTACAGTAGGCATAACTTAATTTTTCGGCTGCATATTTTAGTAATAGTTATTCATAGTAATCATTCCTGTAGACTGTGTACCCAGACTATATTTCTTACAGGGTTTTTCTGAGTACACCCTGATTTTCAGGAAGTTGTGCACGCCTATAAAATTCACAATCAACTTGTCACTGTGTGTGAGAGCAACTACCCCAACTGTCTGAATAACCAGTGTATCAGCTGGGAATCAGATGGGAAAAAGCAAGTGACCCGAACACTCATAGGACTACAGGCATCACCCAAATCATACAAACAGCTCAACTGAATTGCGGTTTTACTGGAAGGTCTAGAAACTACACAGTCTTCATCTGCAACAAATGCCTCTGCCGTAATTCCTTAAGGGTGTTACTAACTGGAGTGAAACAGGGAAGGACAAACAGTACATTCATGATATATTAACATGCAGCGCTGCAGCTCAACAGTAATACCAGATTCAAAACCTGTTGTGCAAAGAACAATGCACATACAGTACGTTTTTGGCCCCTTGATGCCAAAAACTCCAAAAACTAGGCAAAAGAGATGCAGGCCATACATGAGATGAGATGTAAAATGGTACAGAACAACGGTACATGAAAGATAGTATTACAGCTCATTATCAACTTAATTATTAAATTAACTGCAAGAAAGCACAGATGAAGGTTAAATTGGATAAAGACTAGGTGGTGATGTACTGAATTCTTATCTCCCTGTCAGAGTGGAGCCCACACAAACATTTCCAATAGGTGCTGCTTATGTTCTGGTTTTGTGCTTGTGAGGCAAAGCTGCACCAGGGCACTCACTGCAGATTAAGGGTGACCTAAGTTAATTTATGGCAAGCTAGCCACTGAGCACTCGCTGGAATAGATCTCACATTAATTTCCCCAGACAGAGAACTAATGTGTCAAACTATTCCAAGTAGAATTGAGCACCAGTACAGTGATCTTTGCAGGCAGAGAGTAACACCAGAGCAAGAACCAGCCCTGCTGCACTTACATTATGCTGCTGCTATTCAGAATATCTTTCCTTCTACTGGGGAAAAAGGAAAAAAAAAAAAAAAAGGGAAAAATTATGTCAGCATTTCATTTCCCAGCAAGAGAAAGTACACTACTGATAATGTTACCAGGCGTTTCTGGTAGAACTGGAGGAATTTTGCTGGGTAGCTATCACTCTCTAGTTCTCCAGTCCGTGTATTCTAGACTTCTGTTGTGCTTGAAGATGGAAAAACCCCACTGCTATGGCCAGGTCTTATTATAGCTGCCATTTGCCCTTTCTGTTTATATTTCCCCCTTCTTCACTTTCCCAGGTGAAGTGCCCAAGAGCTTCTCACACATGACGCAACAGAAAATGCCACCAAATTTTTTTCTTCTTTCTCATACTTGCTCTTTCAGAAAGAACAATGAGGAAAATTATTCTGTACACAAATGACATTACAATAAAGTATCTTCAAAGTCCTTATAGATAGGTTTATTTCACCCCACATGGCACCTACCACCACTCAGCTTACTTTAGGAAAGAAAAAACACACATTTACCATTTCACCCTTACCCTCTTTCTTTGTCAGATAAATCATAAGTATTATTACACTAGTGTTTCTCGGCTTCAAGATCAAATTAGCAACGTCACTGCTCTCAAAAAAAGGAACAAAACCACAGGAATCAATGGGTGATCTCGTATGATACTACTAGTGGGCAATTAGCAAAGAGAAACAGAAGGATGAACGTGATCATACTTTCACTAGGTAAACGAAGTTTATCTGTAAAATAGATTTATTGCGAAATGTAGTCCAAAGTATCAATAGAAATTGTGTGTGCCATTTGGTCTTTCATTCATTAAGCACATTGATCTTTGAAAACATGATTCCCACTAATGAGCTGTGTTAAGTGGCTCTTGGGTTTTTATTTTGTTGCTATTCTAGTGAAAGATCTGGACTCACAGAAGCTGATGAAAAAAAGAAAAGCTTCAGTGCTTCTCCACTCAGATATCAGCTTCTCAACCTAATCTTCAGGACAATTCTCTATTTATTTATTTATTTTAAAGATTACAGGCATCACCAAATCCTATTTAAGAGCTTGCCTGAAATAGATTTTGTCATCACAAATGGAAGAAGGATCGAGGCAGAGTTTCCAGTTAGGGAACTGCACTGTAAAGTACTCTTAAAAAGTATTCTGAAGAGTACCAAAAAAAAGACTGCACCACTTCCAACCACTCCAGTATTTAATTCAAATAACGCATTATTTACTTGTTCTAAGAAAGCAGACAGCATGTCAAAAGATGCGGAAACAATTGCTTAGTTTTTCTTGGAAATTGCACTGAAAACAGTTGTGGCTAATTTTGTCAGTTTAAATGGGTCCATACAGGTATTGAAAAATAAGTATAATTATTCTATCTAATTAATCTTTCAAAATAGATCACAAAATATAGCTTTCTTCCAAAAACAGGTGCACGTACTAATTTCAGGATTGAGTGTCAACAATGGTTCTTACAACAAACCGTAGAATTCTTTGTAGAAGAGGCATCCTTTTTCCAGAAGGTTTCAAGACAGTATATTTGGCTCAATACATTTTCTTTTTTTAAAAGTCTTTTGTTGCAGAACAGAAAAGTCATTTAAAAATAAGTTGAATCCAGCAGACACCCAGAGAAGCAGCTCCATCACTGCATAAACCAACATACGTTTTAATATCAAATCTTCTGAATTCACAGACTTGTTCAAGACTTCCTGCAGCTTGATGGAAAATGAACAGCTCCTGTGGGCTAATGAGGCAACTTGGTTAGCACAGTACTAGTTGACTTGCTGAACTGAAAGGCAAGTTACACTTTCTTTCACTTCAATGTGAGTTTTCCTTCGATAGTCATAACTTGACTTCACCTTTGTACCAGAGTAGGTGAAAGAAATATGTAGCTTGTATTTTTGGCAGCGCTCCTTTTCAAAAATCACACAGCACGCATTGATTGCACTGAACAAAAATCAAGGCAATGCTTTGTAAATCCCTGGAAATGTTCCACTCTGAATTTCTAAAGCCGCTTGCTTTGGGCATGATGAACAAATTGTCTTACAACACTCTACACTGTATGTACAGTTGGCAGAAAGGATTTTTAATCTTCTCAGTGGAAAATTGTCGTTTCATCATTTTAGCGCCAATAAAAATACTAGAACTCCAATTATTATGTGATAGGCAATTTCCAATTTCAACCATTCAGTGTTTTGCAAGGAAAAAAAAACCCAAAAAAACAAGAGATGAAAGAGAAGCTGCTAAACACAAAGAAATAAATGCTACTCAGCACAAGGTAGGGAATATAGCAGCCTTGAATACATAATACTCCACACACACCGATTCTTCATTACTTAACAATCATAACAAAACTAAGCCAGAACAGTCTGGCCACAGTAGTTTTCTTTTAGGGGTCAAAAATTAAGATGTGAGTGATCATTTATTAGATTTTTTTTTTTTCCACATTGTTTGCCTTGCTGGGAATGAGTATGGTGTAGGTTTGTTTAGTTTTTCACCAACCACAGGCTGAGCACTGGTGATGTGAAAGATGTATTCCGTCAACTTTCAACCGAGTGTCCCTATTGAGATGCAGCTGTCCAACTACAGTACGGCTCACTTCTCTGAGTTTTTGCGAGCGTTAATTAGGTTCTGTCGTATAGCCTGGTTCCTGGCCCTGTTTTCTTCATACTGGAAGACAGATAAGGAAATTAATAAATCAGCTGTTATCATTAAATAGATAAGTCAAATTTAAAAGTGCAGAGAGCATTTACTACTCAGGAACAGAAACAATATCTTTGACTGATGCATTAGAAATGCAGTTCCTTGTTAATATCTATATATTGGTTCATTTTTACTTTGAAATTAACATTTATTTGATTAAAATATGTGTTTCTAAGTTTGAGGTTATTAAGCTAAAGAGTATTAGAACATTATAAGAAAGACGATTCAGTTAATCTTGTGGAGGAACTTAATTACATAGCCATTTTATGTGTGACAGCTACACTTTACAACCAGGAAAAAAGTTGCACGGGTGCTATTCCAGAGCACAGGTCAGGCTCTTTTCCTTTTAAAAGATACTGATTAATGTAAGTGCGTCTGCCTTCTGAAACATGATTTTGTCATTACAGACTTGGCCTATTTTTGATCGTGGTCATTAATTATATGCACAGATAAAGTAGTATACCAAGATGAAAGGAACAAAGGCAAATTTGGGTTGAATGAGGATAAGGCATTCTGGGGGTTTTTAAATGGGTTAAAAAAACCCCATGCAACAGAGACTGGACTCCAGCGTAAAAGAGAATCAAGAAAGTATCAGTTTAGATACATGCGTAAGACGACCATACTGTCAGGTATGCCCCTGTACTCGCAAAAGCCTGAACACTGAGGAGCCTAACTTTCTTTCATTACAGCCAAAAAGGAAAGCTTCTCATGGCTAAAAGAAATTAAAAAGTAAAAATCAATGCATGATTTGGTGTATATTTCATGAGAAGCAAACTATTCTTGGCCTTAATTTAGAGCATATATTTGTTCAAGTTTTTTAATACTTGATATCAAGAATAAAACCCAGTAACACTACTAAGGAGACTGATTTTGGAAAGGATTTGCAGTTTTTCCCTCATTGTACTGGTTGGTTTGTAACTGAAATAATGGCCCGAAACTTTACTTAGCATTTACAGAATGCTTAACCTTTTCTCATGCCAATATTTAATTTTTCAATAACCCATCCATGTTTTTACATAGAATAAGAACCGCGGATCTTTAAAAGCTGCATCTGTACCTATTCTATACTTGTGAAGAGCTTAAAAGGTGTGTGTTCATACTCAGTTCATGCTCTTCTGAAAATGTATACATTAGCTAATCTACTTAAACTCCTAGAATCTTCCATTCATCTGCAGATGTAGCATGACAATGAACAGGTGCTAAGCAGCAATATTTTCACTTAGGGCCTAACTCAGCAACCATCAAGTAGTTTCAGTCAGCATAACTGACTTCAATAATAAGTGTTACTCATGCAGAAGTGACCATTACTGCTTTATATTCTATTCTGTGCGAATACCACTTCTAAAAAAAATTAAAAATAAATCAGAAGCAATCTGTGAAGTGTCAGTTCCTATTTGCAGAATTTGTTTGGTTAAACTGTGTTTCCCTATTTTTGTATATCCAAAAGTAGAACACGCCATTTGTTAAAGCCAGATTTTACCTGACAAATGTATCAAAAAAAGTTTAAACTTGATCTCAAATGCCCACTCCAGAATGTGCGTACATTACAAGGCCTATTTATTGATTTGTTCTACTTAGTAAAAAGCAACCCTATTTCTATCTCATGGATTTATTTTTTTTTTAATTAAGAACTTAACTCATAGTAAGTTTGTTTCTTACCTCTTTCTTTAAGCACTTCCGCATCTCACGGTCAATATCATTGCAGTGGCCGAAAAATTTCAAAATGTTGTGCTGATATGTTATGGAGAGAAGAAAAAATTACAATTCAAAGGTTTCTTCCTCTGAAGCTCTTCTTAGAAGTCACTTGCATTTTGCAACATCTTATGGTCTTCTTTTCCTTTTCTGTTTTTGTGAAAAATTATGCTTTTTAACTTTTTTACTGAGTAGCTAGAAGTTAAAGCTACTCCTGAACCACATTGGAACCAACTCCACCTTGCTGAAAGTTGAAGGTACTCACCATGTTATATAACCAGACTAAACCAGGATAGCTAAGCTGAAGCTATGAAGTCTAAATGTAGAACATACATTTTATTGATCTAGGAATCAGTCTTACAGCTTTCACTCACACTAGCTGGAATAACCTACAAAAAATAAATATTCTGAACTCCAGCTTGTGTAGCTGTAGGGAGATCTACAGGCATCCTGGAGGCAACATCCTCTGTGCTGTAGTTTTCATTATTTCTTTATGACCTAGAGAAGCAAAGGACTCGATGCTTTATCATCCTAACCACATGAAGAATGTGGTGTTGGCTCAGAAGATGCGGGCACTGGGCTTAAATGACTGAAATGTTACAACCAGTATAAAAACCAGGGGATTAAGTTTCTCCAGATCTTGAGGTTAATAAATTAGATACATTTACTAGCTTTGCAGCTCAACTGGGGGCCTTATGCATACATAAGTGTTACTTAGTTTCTGAAAAACTGCAGGCATTGTCCTCTCCAAGACATTCCCCAGCTAACCTGGTGATATTCACCACAAAAATCTGTCCTTTTAGCCAAGATCTCCTGAAGCGATTTCATATTATCAGCTATGAAATCACTCTCAGAATGCATTCTTCTAAAAGGACTACTTTTCAGAGTGATGCTTGCTAACATGCCACAGAATCTCATAGCAGAATCCGACAGCAGAGCATGCAAGCAATTCAGAAGACCTGAAGGAGTGAAGGTTCTAGTAGATATTTACAGCTACACAATCAATAGAGACAATTGGACCAATCTTTTAAAGAACTAATGAATTTAGAAAAAAAAATATAATGAAGAAGAAAACAGATGAGAATGAAATCACTTCCATATTTCAGAGGAAAGCCTCTGCAAGTTTCTATAGTTGATGGGCAGCTGGATGGATTTATCCAAGTAATACAGGAACACTATTCAGAATGCAAACAGTGGACAAGATTTCAGCCAATAGAACATGATTGAAAGTAGGAGTGGGTTAATAAAGATTATGACAAACACTTAACTATAGCAATGCTATAATTAGCTTGTTTATACCTCTCTGCTTTATAAAGGCCATCAGATGACACTCTGAAGCAGTTGCATGTGATAAATCGTCACTTTACTGCAAGGTGATCTTGCTTTTACAACATTTTCATTTTCACTAATACGATTTAATTTTGTATTCTACTCCCATACGTGCATGTTAAATTTCAAGGTGAGTGCTCACATTTCAAGCTAACTCCACTCTTACTAGTGCATACAGTGAGTTGAATCTGCATTTATTTAGCCAGACTCCTAAACTGTCAACTTTTTGTTTCAGATTATGAGGACAGAAGAGTCAGTTTCTCAAAAATAGTTACTATGCCTACTACAGTGATACAATTGCAAGACAATATGCATTTCCTTCAGCTGCCACCTATAAAAATAAGTTTCTCTAGAGCACGCACTTGGCACCAGAGTGGAGTTGTTAAAAAATTAAAAATAATGACATCAAATCAGAATTCCATTAACCTCTCCTCACTAGATGCAAAACTTGATATAACAGGCAGGTTCCAGATTAGGAATAAAGTAAATCAAACTGACTTTTGTGAAAATGCACACACAGTACACCCAAATAAAAAAAAAAAAATAATGCTTTTCATCCCTCAAGAATATTAATTTAAATTGTAGATGAAAGTTCTTAGGCCATTTTGGCATTATAACAAAACAGCAGGTAGTCATTTGTAACTGATTAAGATCACTGCCTTCTTAGATTTCAGTGACTGAAATTTTAAAATAATATTTTATTGAAATTTAATTAATTGAATTTTAAATGAAGAGGCATTGTTTCCTTTCAACTGTGAAAGAAGCCATCTTTACACTTTCTGTTCTGAGACTGCTAACACAGATACCCTCTCATAGTTGAGCACAAAACTGACAAAAGTAATTCCTCTTCATGTAAACATCAATTTAAATAAAACCAAGAGAAGATAATCCTGTGCATCACTATTAGTGGTGCTCCTACTCCCTTCATAAATCAAAATGGCAATAGATTCCTTTGAATCACTTGCTGCCAAGGAATTTCAGCACACCTTTTAGTTCCAGTTCCCTCTTCAACTCAAGGTAGTCTAATAAGCTACATTATACAAAAAGCCTATGATGCTTGTATATAACATTAATTTATATAAAAAAACCCAAAAAACCAGAACAATCAACAACTACTTTCAAGTAGGAAGTGAGTATTTCTGGATTTTCTAGTCAAAGCGTAGAAAGCCTAACTATGTATGTACCAAAAAGCTGGACAAATCTGAGTGTATTTTCTTTCCTGATTGGCTTTGTTTTCACAATTATGAACAATTAATGACAACACTTTAATTTTATATTGCTGATAGAAGTTTTAGTGTCCTCTTAACTGGTAGTCATTTTATTTGGCAATCCTTTTGATACCATAGCAGTTAATAGACAAGGAGAGTCTTCTCATTTAATGCTAGCTACTGAACACTTATAGTTACATTACAACATTAAAGTTGTTTAAAAAAAAATCAACTAAAAAAAAAAAAGGAAAGTCTTTATAATCTCTCAAATTACCTTCAGCATTTCTAGGCAAATCAAAATTTTAGAACTCAGAAGAAAAGCATAAAACTCTTACACTTAATACAACTTTCAGTTATAAAGCTTGGAGGTGTTCTGTACAACATTGTATCTTAGGTTTAAAAAAAAATTTAGACAGCGCATAGGAACAGAAAGGCAATGGTATGGCAAGTACCACATATGAGACGGCATCAACAGACTCCAGCATGCTTACATTTCAAGTGCCAACAAAAACGAATTAAATGTTCCTGAACAAACCCAGTACCATATACTCACTGCAAGAGAATTTAGTATTAAAACTATACTCCCTTCGATGTTGTCATTTAAAAATAATAAGAAAGTATGGTACTGCAAAGGGCTTTTTTATATGTTAGTTTAACTACTTCAAAAAATCTGCAAAAATGTTGTTATCCCTCTTTCATGCAAAATGTCTTCTCTTACATTTCATGTATTATCAGCCTTGTTTTTCTTTCTGTAATGACTTTTGCAAATAAAAAAATCTGAATTCTGCTTAAAACAGTAAAGCTAACATATGTATCATCTTAAAATTTAGGGATAACTGCATTACAAAACAGTATAAACATCACATCTGAACATGGAGATGAAAATATTGTAACTGCATGGAATGGTGTAAACTGTTGTTTTCACATTCATATTCAACATTTAAATATGTTTTTGTCTCAGTGGAAATGATAAAATTGAACTTTTTATGCATTAATACAGAAATATATCTGTCCAGAACATCTGTTTAGAGTATACAAGAGAACTGGGCAAATGATTAACAATATTGCAACAGTGCTGCAGGTATATTAACTTTCATTGCAGTGGCCAACTCTTCTACATCTAGAGGTTTACTTCAGAGCAAATTAAAAAAAAAAAAAAAAAAAAAAAAAAAAATCTTTAAATATACATCTAGAGGTTTTTTTAAAAAAAAAAAAAAAAAAAAAAAAAAAAAAAAAAAAGCTTTTAAATGAGTGAAATGAAGTTTGTGTCTTCTTGAAGCAATGAAGAGCCTTGAGAAGCCTTTAGACAATTTGGCATTTTACATCCTTGGGTAGGTGCCTATTAAGAAGATGGAAGTCAAACAGTAATTCGCATTTAGCTCTCCAAGCACTGAATGTAAGGCACACTGCATGTCTGGATCCCCATCAACACATCTGCTTATAAATAGACTGAATCATCTGCCCAGTGGACAGCTGGAATATGGAAATGCTGTGAGTGTACAAAAAGAGGGCATTTGAAGTTGCTTTTATTATTGTTTGTTGAGGGGCACGCAGTACTAAAAGGTGAAAAAATTATTTCAGTTCTTAAAATAGGTCTGTACTTGTCAAGCTGTATCACAGGAAATTTTAAGGCATGTTTTATTACCTAATTAAATCACTGGCAAAATTTTACACACATTTGTCAGATACCTCTTCAGTGAAAACATCCTAGCCACATTTCATGGCTGTTCTGCCTAGAGGAGGTTTCTCTCTCTATGATCATATAATATTCTCACCAATTTATCTGACACTTATTTCCCCAACTCACCCACTCTTTCTCTGCTTAAAACTCCTTACCTCCTTGTGACATTTCTTGAGCAGACTGATAACTAGATTACATTCTTCAGTGTGCAGATGAGGAGACAGGTCTGGATGCATCTTTATTAGTTAGGGATAATTTTAGTAGTTCAAGGACAAGAATCTGAGAAAACTTCCACCTGCCAACATTAAAGTATGAAAGTATAACTAGAAAGTTTGAGTTAACCACTTAAAATATTACCACACATTATCATTTTAGCAAAAAATATCTTGGATCAAAATGCAACTTAATATGTATAATTTCTATTACACAGTTAAAGTAATTAAACCCAGCACATGTCTGTTCTTCTACACAGCCCAAATATTGAAAGTTAACCAGAAGTTTATATTCTTTGCTATCATGGACATAAGCATGCATTTGGGATTTTAATCTTCAGAGACTCCCTAGTAGCATAAATCTTTCTTGAACTGAAGATTATCTTTCCAGTTTCCTATTTCAGTTTTCTTCTTTCTAGCTTTAAAAAGCTAAGCATATGTAATTTTCTTTCTGCCTTATACAAAGGTAGATCAGAACAAGAAGCACAATGGTATTTCACTATGGCACTCTGAGAACTGTCATCTTTTTTTAGTTATCTACATGCTTTTTAAAAAATCCTGAGCCAAAGCTTTGATGATACTTTAAAAACCAGTACTTAGTCAATTAATCAAAACAGTAATGATTTTTAAAAATTATATCCAATTGGAATGTCCCTTCTTGCAACTTCACATTGTTGTCTCCCATCCTTTCACTATGCTCTTCTTAAAAGCATCTCGATCTGTTTTCTGCATGAATCCCCAACTCCTACAGGTAGTGGAAGACAGCACTTAGGTTTCCCTTGAGTCTTCTCTTTTGAATACTAAAGCAGCCTATCTCCCTTAACTTTGCCGCGTATGCCAGCTGTTCCACTCTCCTGACCCTCTTGGTTTCTCCTTTACTGGACTCAGTTAGACTCTGAGACTCAAATATGAACACAGAATTTCAGATGTGGCCTCAAGACTGCCAAGAAGAGGGGAATCATAAAAACTTCTCTTGACCTGCGAGCTGCACAGCCCAGTTTGCGGTTAGCCTTTGTTGCCGCAAGGGTGCCCTGCTAAAGCACGTTTTAACTTCACACCAACCAGGACCCCCACGTCTTTTTCTGCAGAGTTCTATGGGGCAGGAGCAAACTTTGTTCTAGAAATAAATCTTTATATTACTTCCTATTTTAAAATAAAATATTCCCAGAAGTAATTTTCAATATTTTTTGTTGAAAAGCATGGAAGTGTCATATGATAATGGCTGAAATAAGATGACAGTTCCATTGTGGAAGATCACTTCACCACGGAGAGAAGAAGAAAAGTCCAGTTCATGTCAGGACAAACGGGCTCATCTTGACAAAATTCTACTTGTATGACCCATACTGCCACTGAATTAAAGAGACAACTTTTTTGTTTGCTTACTTAGTATTTTGCCATTCCCTTTCTTCCCAAGGAGATCACCTTCCTATCTGTAGTACACAAGGCAAATACCACTACAACTTGTACTAAGTACCCATCACTGTTTTAACACTCCAGCTAAACAGACGAGCTAAATCAAGCGGTCAGATTTTGTAAGCGCAAAATCTCAATACTCAGTGTTGCCAGCTGTCATCTACACCGCTATTCCTAGAATACTCAAGTAATATATTGGGCTTGAAGAGGTACGTACACTAATTTACCCAATTTTTCCCATCATGTGTTCAGCTTAACAAGAGTTACAATCCCACAAGCAAACAACATTCTAAAAATCCAAACAGATTTAAAAGCCTCTTGAGACCCATGAGAATATGTTCCACATGGTATTGCAAACATATGTAGTACGTGCTTTCAAAAATCTTCCCCATACTACCTAGAAGTCTAATATTACGCTAAATACACTCTTAGCAGAGAAGTTGGAAACCATACAAGTTGCTTAAGCATTCTGTTCAACAAATTAACAAATGAACCTTTAGAAATATGACAGCAGGAGCACAACTGTAACAGCAAAGTGATTAAGAACCCTGCTGTGTTATTGCCACCAGCTTTTGATTGCATGCCACACAAAGTCAATATGTTTTAAATTTATCAGTAGATTTTTTTTAATAGCACTAGAGTTACCATTCCCTTGAGAGGGTGACCTGTGCAATGACTGCACATTACTTTAACATGTGTGAACCCAGCTGATTATTAAATCTCTTCATCATTCAGCCTCCGACTGCTCTTCCTGAAACTGTCATCTGAGCTGTCTGACTCAGAAGGAGAAAGCAAGACTAACGCTCCAGTGAAATAGGTAGCATGCACATCAGCACAGGCCAGAAAGTCAAAGGGAGCATTCCAAGGAAAGATTCTTTCTAACTAAGGTGAGTAATCACTGCTATTGTTTACAAAATTATTCTCAGATACAGTGGATAAAAGCTATCAATGCCACCAATAGATAGGTGACAGTGTATTTCATCAATTGAAAGCCTTCTAAGGACGAATGAATTTTCCAATGGCACCCCTTGCAGGACAGATGCTACAAATCAGAGGTCCTAACTGTCACATCAGTTCATAGATCGATACTCCTGAAATTCATTTTCAAATAACATTCAATATTAAAATCTTTCAAAAGCAATTACCAGATACGGTACTCAGTTCATGCAGGCTACAATGCATTAAAGTCACAAAACATCTCACAGTGATCATGGAAGGCTTAACTGGAGCCTTTAAGTACTTTTGAAGTTCATGACTGAACAGTATTATCAGTGCTCCATTTTATATTTATGTTTAGGAGTGTCAGATTAGACAGTGATCTATATATTATCAGAGAAGGCTAGAATATTTTTGGTGGACAGGAACGACTCTGATAGATGAAAGAGTTTCAAGAGTAACAAAAACATGTATGGAAAAAAAAGGGCAGGATGAGCTACGGGTTTCCTTAGTTTATTTTTAATTATGTTCTAATCTAAAATAAAGATAACAAGTTGCCACCTTACCAGATTTTAACTCCACAGGGGCAGAATTTTATATAGATGGTAGCTCATAAGGTAACCAAGTATGAAAAAATACTGGAAAAAAATTCACAGAAAAAGACTGTGAATAAGCAATATAAATTGCTCTGAGAAAATACAAACAGAAATGCTGGATAAAGAATCTCAAGGTAAACACGCAAATGCTGTAGAAGAAATATTAGCAGTAAAATAGAACAATATTAAGAAAATACAGGAATTGCTTTAGGAGGAAAATGGACTGCAAAATGCTAAGCAAACATTAATATCTGAAGTGACTATTTGGAGAGAAGTATTTAGATGAACTCTTACAGAGAAGCACTGACATATTGCACTGGGTTGCACAAAAAATGGTCTGCCCTTTAATGTGTTTTATAGGAGATTTTGAATTCTGCACAGTTTCTCCTTCTGTGTTAAAAATTACACTACATATGTATCTAAATGACTTGTCTGAAATGCCTCAAGAACTAACTGCAAATTTCTATGAACTATTAGCCTCTGAAGGTAGAAGACATGGATAAAGATGACTGAACTTTCAACTTCCTTAACCAGTTTCTAAATCTACGCTATCCTTCAGGGAAAAGAAAAAAAAAAAACTAGGAAATTGTCTGGTTCCATTAGCCTATTCTGTGTAGTTTATCTTAAAGTGGGGAAAACGGGATGTTCTAGCCTAATGGTTTCCACAATAAACTCTTTAAAAAAAAAAATCAAAAGCCTAAACTTTATGAGTTCTCTGACAATGACTGAATTTCAAATGCTAATATTTCTGTTTAGAAAAATAATACTTAGAAGCTAATTCCTTGCATAAGCAATCCTGAACCCTAAGTATGTCAAATTGCTAACGATTTCCTAACAGGAATCAACACATAAGTTATCAAGAAGAGACACACAACCCTAATCTAAAAACCTATCTATACACATTCAATATATTAAATATTTAATATTAACATGCAAAAGGAACCTACATATATTAGAGAATTCACAATAAAACTGCAGATGCATAGCAAGTAGGCAGAAACCAAAAGGCTGTCCCAGAAGAGCAAGAACACTGTATGCACTTCATTCACACTCCTGTTAGACACAAAAAAACAGGATGAAGTGCTTCTCTCCACATGCTGGTTTTTCCTCCTGACCTCCTTATGAGAAATAGCAAAAGGACTATGCCATGTGGAGAGAGAAAGGGTTTGATACATTCCCACTTCTTTCCCAAATGAAGCATGAGATCAGCGTGTCAGGAGTCCAGGGAAGTTCCTTTCTTTTCTCAGAATCTCCCATAAACTAGTTTCCTGATGCAGAAGGAAAACTAAATTAGGTTGCTTTAGTCTTGCTGATTAGCTTAATGCTTAATATTTCCATGATTAGAGGACAACAATGAAAGAAATGTTTAAATCTAGGTAATCGCTTTCCTAAGATGCTTTTTACACATTTCACTAAAACATGTTAGAAGACTATTTTATAAACTAAGTTCTGGTAATTCTTCCATTTAAGAAGTTGCACACAAAAGTAATTTTTTTTCAGGTTTCTAAAGTCAATAGTAAAAAAAAAAATACAGGAATTCACATATTGTCCAGAAAAATGACTTCTTAAAGCAAAATGCAAATTCTTGTTTACCAAACCTGAAAGATGAAAAATCACATCTGCGTGTCTACACTGCTAATCATTAAGCTCCTTAAGCAGAAACACAGAACTTTCTACTGTACTACGAGAACACACACATTTGCTGCAAACGCTCAACTAATACCCACAAGGCGGCAGCATGACCATGCAGGAGAGAACACGTACTAAAACGAGGGAAAGGTGAACAGATCTGCACATTCCTATAAAGCCACTGCATCACTCACCATGTGTAGCATTTACTTTTACACTTCGTTTCACTGCCTGCTTTGAGTATGACCATGCATTTTGATTTTAAGTTATAAGTTAGATATTATTGCTCTGTTTGGCTTTGGAGAAAAATACTTACAATCCAAACAGCTCTTTGTTTACTCAAATCACGGGTGTTTTCTGCAATATACAAAGTATCAGTATAAAAAAGGATTGAGCTCCGCACCTAACTGGTTGGTGTTACCTGAAGGTATCATTCATTTCACTTCATCAGAACTTCTGCATTCCTGGTGTTACCTTTCATACACCATTAATAATTTTTATGGTAACAGCTTAGAATACTCAGATCAGTCAATCAGTGAAATGAGCAATCACAGTTGATTAACACCACTTCAAAAACCTAGGGAACTCTGAACTAAGGACTGTGTTTCTAGCTTTTAATAACATGGTTATTAAAAAACTCAGTCTATGCTGCTATCCTTAAGGTAGTGATTAGGCACACTGAGAATGACCCCTGACTTTCCAATGTTTCCACAAAATTTAGCTAGACACCTTCAATTTAATAAACCAAGTTTAGCTAGATCTTATAAAAATTAGTCACAACCTTTGGAATTTCAGTCTTCAAAACTATGCACAAGTTTTCCAATATTACATATTAGAATAAGGGGGAAATAATTTAGATACGTATTTATGAAGACTTGTAAACAGTAAGGAAACGCAAAAGGAGAGGAATTATGTCTACTTTTAAAATGGTTTTATATTATCTAGACTGCACTTACTTTCCCTGAACCTAAAGAATAATAATAATAAACTTTGATCAATAAGATTCATACTGATTTTAACTGGTTTTTTTACACGATCACTTTCTGCCAACAATTCAACATCCCTCACATCAGCAGAATGAGCGCTCACCTGCTACTTTTAGTAGTATTTGATAAAGCTACACTATACCCAATTTCATACTTAATAAAGTAAGTTAAGAAGGTGTTAGTCCTAATGAATAAATCAAGTTGAACACCAACTAGAATATCACGTAATTTCTACAGTTTTATTTCTGCCTAAAATAAATGATGAAGTAAAGCACAATAGGGCATTTTCACCTCCTGGAAATTATTTAAGGTCATATTCATACAACAAACATCAGCATAGTTACAGGACAATTAGTGGAATGTTTTTATTATAACGTGCAGCAAATCACACTGCACAATATAGCATTATGTCACAAAAGATTACTGAAGCAATCTCTTTCTGTTCTTGCTATGTCTATGAAGACAAGAACATACAGTCAAGAATGGCAAGACCCAGACAGTGTAACAGTAAAGCATGCTGAAGATGAGGTGCTGTTCCCAAATTCCTGTTTTGCAAGCTGCTCTTGTACTTCAGCTGCATCCACCAGACCAGGCTTCAGTTCAGTGCTATTTCATTCACTTGCCCATCAAGCCAAGAAGAACACTATACACCTAGTACTCCTAGCAAAGTTTCTTTTCTTACTGTAGAACTGCTTTCCCCCTTCTGAGAGAAAGGGATCAAGAGGCTCATGCTCCCTTGTTGGAAAAGAGAGGACCTCATCCCTTGAGCAGCGAGACCCCCTAGAGAAAGGCACATAGCACTTGACAGACAGGAAATACTCCTAGTGTAACACAACTCTGCTATCAGGTTAAAACAGCTGCTGCACCTACACTGTGATGAACAGCTATGGCAGGAGGAGAGACACACTTCACTACAAGTCCTTAAAATAGTGATGGGATACACACGCAGACAGGAGTAAAAGCAAGCTTAGGACAGTCGCAATGAAGAGCCCCATGTCCCCCCTCAGAACAGCCCTTTTAAAAGCCCTCCTTTGAGGATGCGAGGTGGGCAGAGGATGCCAGACGCGGGCCCCGAGCTCAGGCAGGGCACGGCACAGCTCCCCCAAAACCGGGCGGAGAGGCGGAGAGGCGGGGAGGGAGGGAGGGCGGCAGGAAGGACATCTCCCCACACGCCCCTCTTTTCCTTCAGTGACAGAAAGGGCAACGCTGTCCGCTCGGGTCCGGACAAAGCCTCCCCTCTCAGCCATCCTCGCACTTACTCC
>NW_010131546.1:3081-3455 GCF_000699245.1 Pterocles gutturalis | reverse complement strand
GTCAAGGTCATGCCGTGATAACCTGCCGATAACTGCCCGTGCACTGCTCCCTCACCTGCGCTGGCCTCGTGTCAGGGTGACAGCGCCAGGCTGGGAGCATCCCTTGGGATGACAGCTCTGGAGATGGTCCGGACAGGTAGAGCTGAGCCTGGCCAGATGGATTTGGGGCTGGGGCGTGTGGGGACACACATACCCAGAATTAGGGACCAGTGTTCCTGGGGACGGTAGCACTGGGACGGTGGCACAGATTTAATGTGGATGGTTTCCTTTAGGCTGCGGGGAGGATGTGTATCCATCCTGGATGGATACAAAAGGAAACGGAGAGCCTCTGCTTCCCAAACGGGTTTGAAGCAAAGGGTGAAAAATAACCCGGC
>NW_010131546.1:585-2988 GCF_000699245.1 Pterocles gutturalis | reverse complement strand
AGGCAGTCCCAGCTGGCAGGGGTCCTGGGCGGGCTCTGCATGGTGTGCTGCCAGGGCGGGTGTTTTGGGGGGGGTTAGTCCCCGCTTCTTGCCCCTTGCCCTTTTCCCAGCGCAGCAGAGGGGCTGTGGGGCTCCGTCGGGCACCCAAGCTGGTGCCGGCTCTGGGCGATCCCTCCCCTGCTCCTTGGGGACCTATTTAAGAGGTGGGGGCTTTTTGTCCTGCTGTGAAGCTCCAGGATGCCTGGTGATGCTCAGGCACCAATCCCATGGGAATGCCGCTGTATCGGTGAGTCCTTGCCGGGGCGAACGGGCACCCCGCTTCCTGCTGCTGCTTTCGTTTTCAGTCACAACTGCTTTTCCCATTGCCAGTACCAGCACCGGCTTCTTTCCCTGCTAGCCGCATGCATTATCCAGGTGGGGGGATTGGGTCTTGCAAGGTCTCACCGTGCAGGATGGCAGCATGCGGGGGGGGGCACAGTCTGGGACCGTGGACTCGCTTTTAAATGACCGTGATTTAGTCATCCTGCAATTAGCAGGGTATCTGGGTTTCTAGACCTTGCTCCCATGGCATGGATGGGCACAGGTGGATTTTTATGGCTGGAAAAACACCGTCGGTGACTTGTCAGGAATGGGGAGCACTGGGAGGACACCCAGGCCGGACTTTTTCCCTTCCCTGCCTTCATCCCGTGACTGCTAATCAGGCCTCCCCAGCGCTGCCAGCTTTCCTGCAGCCAGAACTCAGGATCTGAGCATTTAATCCCCCTCCAGACCATGAACCTCGTAACATTTTACATTCTCCCCAGGCCAGGCGATGCTGCCCGAGCATTGCAGCCCTCCGGGGCGAAGGAGAGCTGAGGGGCAGCCGCTTGCCTATGGCTCGGCTAAAGTCCTGCCAACTGCCCAGCTAATGTATAACATGGGCAGCCCCGTGCCCGCCATGCTCATTAACTCGCTTTCAGAATCGGCACGATCCCCATGGCTGTCTCTCTCCGAAGCGTCCCCGGAGCAGGGCGTCTGCATCCCTCTGCCTCCAGGTCTGCAGTGAAGTGACTCGGGGAGGGGGTAAAACCCCACTGACTCTTAAAAGGGAGAAAAAGGAGGTGATGGGATCCGAGGAGGCTTTGTGCATCCAGGCTCTTTTATACTGGATTTACAAATGCTGCCCTAAATGCCTCCCCCCCGCCGCCCCCTTCCTTTCTGCACAGCAAGACGCGCGGCTGCTTTTCTTCTTACAAGAACATCTCCTGGGGAGAAGGTAGCGGTATTTATTTGCCTTGCGATTATGGAGGAATTTGAGCCTGTGCCAAATGCCGCTTTCTCCCCAGAAACTGCAGCGACGTGGCTTTCGATGCGTCGGAGAAGGCTTGCGGACGGAGAAGAGGCTGCCTGGCCTGGCAAAACCTATCTAGCTGATGGTCCCTGGGATACCGCCGCTGTCCTGCTGCAAAGCCGGCAGAGCCATGCCCAAAAAGGATGATGATGCCAAAAAAACGGCATCAGAGACGGTGCCGGACCAACGCTGGAAACTACAGGTCTTCTACCTCTGTTTTTATGGCTTCATGACGCAGATCCGGCCTGGGGAGAGCTTCATCACCCCGTATCTCCTGGGTGCTGACAAGAACTTCACAAAGGCAGAGGTGAGCCGCGGGCAGCCTGTTCCCCCACCCCGGTGTCCCCCTTTCCAGACATGGTCATGGCCCTGGGGCTGGCCGGAGCATCCTCCCGCGGTCCTGGGGCATGGGGGGTGGCAGGAATGGAGTGCCACATCCCGGGTGAGGTGGCACATGGTGATGCATGGCGGTGCTTTTTTGGCGGGGGGAGGGGTGAGAAGGTGGTGTGGCACAGGTCCAGCACATCGCTGTCTCACTGAGCTGCCAGGTCAACCTGTCCCCTCAGTCCCAAGCTCCTTTCCCCACCATAAGACCTTGTGCCCAAGCTGGCAACCAATTTTGGGGGGGTGATGCCTGACCCCTGCCCACCTGGGGATGGCAGAAGCCTCGTCCCATCTCACCAGGATGACCTTCCCATGCTGGCGTGGGGCAGAGTGAGGGGCACAGGGCTGGGCACTGCTGGGCTGCTAGCAATGATGGGGTTAGACAAGGAGGGGCAACATGTCATCGTCCCCCCCAACCAAGGGATGCTGGCCCCAGTCCCAGCAGGCTTCTGTGTCCGTGGGAACACCACATTCCCGGCACAGGAGGGGGCCAAAGCTCAGCCAAGCCCCCAGCCGAGCACGCTGGGGGCCACATTCCTCACCATGGGGGTCAGCAGCTGGTGCCCACCCAAACCATGCTCCTTCGGGCTGGGGACTTCCCCTGGGGACGTGTCCCATGCTCAAGCCCTCCTCGCATGCCCGGCAGGTGACCAACGTGATCACGCCAGTGTTGACTTACTCCTACATGG
>NW_010131546.1:0-540 GCF_000699245.1 Pterocles gutturalis | reverse complement strand
TACTGCAGAGCCTGAGCCGCATCGCCGTCTGGTTGCTGCTGGTCTTGGGTACCTCTGTGTTGGCCATGCAGTTGATGGAGTTCTTCTACGGCATCACCATGGCTGCCCGCATTGCCTACTCTTCCTACATCTTCTCCCTCGTCGCCCCGTCCCGTTACCAGCGGATGGCCAGCTACTCCCGTTCCGCCGTTCTCTTGGGTGTCTTCACCAGCTCGGTGCTGGGCCAGCTCTGTG
This sequence comes from Pterocles gutturalis, assembly GCF_000699245.1. Lineage (NCBI taxonomy): Eukaryota > Metazoa > Chordata > Aves > Pterocliformes > Pteroclidae > Pterocles > Pterocles gutturalis. Next base: position 306 of record NW_010131546.1, on the reverse strand, counting down.
TCACCTTGGGTGGCGTCTCCTTCCTCACCCTCAACTATGTCTCCTTGGGCTTTGTCAGCTTCGGCCTCATCCTCACCCTCTTCCTCGAGCGGCCCCAGCGGAGCCTTTTCTTCAACCGGCCCAGCGAGGGGGCTGGACACGGGGCTGCACCCACCGAGCTGGACAAAAGGGCCGGGGGGGATGGGGGTGGGGAGCCGCAGGGCTGGCGGGGGTCGGCGCTGTGCCGTATGCTGCGGGAGATGGGAGCATTGACCAGGCAACCCCAACTCCGGCTCTGGTCCTTGTGGTGGGTCTTCAACTCGGCTG
>NW_010131545.1:9731-10103 GCF_000699245.1 Pterocles gutturalis | reverse complement strand
TTCTGTGATTCTGTGATTCTGTGACATATGTAGTTCAAGTAACTTATTGGAGGTAACAACAGGTTGGATGAAAGAGAAAGAGCTGTGAGGAAGAATATTACAGGAAGAAGGGAGGATGCTTCATTTGGCACAGAGCTCACTAGAGTCACATAGGTGGGAATTTCTGCACGAAGAAATTGTCTACCGTTGTTTTTACACACATGCTGTACTCAGATTAATAAAAAAAGGAAATATGTGAAGGCTATTGGACTGATAACATCAGTGATTCCACTTAAGAGAAATAACCCTGCAAGTCCTAGATGTTAGTCAACTCGTAACAAAGGGAAATAATCTCTGTTTCTTAAAAAATTATTTTATATAGAAATAAAAAGT
>NW_010131545.1:0-9717 GCF_000699245.1 Pterocles gutturalis | reverse complement strand
TTCCTGCTCTAACCTTATAAAACCTCTCTGGATCAGTTCATACAGTAAAAAGAACAAATTTTTTTATACTTTTAAAATTTTTTAATCTTTAGTATTCCCCACTATTGAAAAAGCTATCTTGAGAGGAGCACGCCCAAAGAACCTTATCTCTTTCTATTTCTGCCCCCCCCCCAATAAAGGCACTTGAAATTATTTTTTGGTTAAGTTTTACTAACGAAAATAGGTTTTAAATAATTACCTACAAGGTACATTTTTGGACTGCTAGCAAATTTCTTCTAGCTCTGTATAATAAAGCAATTGTTAATTAATTAACAACAAACTTACCCTGCATTTTTATAAGCAAGGAGAAGGGAAATGTGAATAAACTGGCTCATGAATATTAGCTATAAAATCCTTCATAGCATAGGAGATGAGATGGAAGATTAAAGCCAGGACAAAGAATCTTCTTATTTCCTGCTACCCACTTTGATTAAGTGTGTCTTGAAAACCAGTAAGGAGATGTCTACCCTCGTGCAGACACTTCCTTAAATTTGGTTGCATGAAGCAGGTCTTTAAGCTCTGATGCTGGCCCTCTGCAACACAAGGAACTATACAATAAAACACCAAACCAACAAACAAAAAACCAAACAAAAACCCTCAACAACCAGACCTGAAGGATCTTATGTTAAGGAAGAGGCTTACAACTGATTTCCCCCAAGACGACCTGAATTTCTCTTTGTTTCTACTTCCTTTCCTGTGCTCCATGGCTTCACATTCCAGTGGATCAACAGATCCACTAAACGGTCCTACAGAGACTGGAGCAGGGCAGAGCAGTGATGTAGCCAGAGGATGTTTTCATGGGGCTGCACGTTACTCAGGGCAGAGCCCTGCATGTGTCACTTTTGGCTGGCATGCCTCCAAATGTACCAGTAACACACAGTGTGCCCAGGGACCACACTGGAGACACTTCAGAGGCTGCAGAGGCAGTGTCTTGTCTTTAGTCTTCAGGTGACTTTTGCCTTATCCATGAAGAAGAGAAGGAAGGATCATCCTTTCAGGCTTGTTTGATCACTCCTTTGCAGCTCATGGAAAAGTGTGGCTCCATAAGGTACCAGTCTCAGCTGGAGTTCCTCCAGCAGCTAAGCAGTTCCTGCAAACCAGGGGTAACATTTCTACAGTTCTCACAATACTGCGAGCAGAGCAATAGGGAATGCTCACCCTGTGTTTCATTGCTCTCATATTTTGTCTCGTGTGAAAGGGAGGACAAAATATTAATCTTATCCTCTTTTTCTAGAAGGAGGTAACAGCTCCAAGAGCAGAGGTTCAAATTCTGATAAATTACCTTGTCTCTGAAGAAGGGACTTCATACTCTTACACCACATGAAGGGGATTTTCCAGTTCAATTATTAGATATTCCAGCCTCTTTGAAACACTGGGTGTTGCTCACCATAGCAAGAAAACTCAGGTAGCATGGTGAACCTGACTAGACTGGTTGAACTGTCAGCAGAGTAAGCTCTTGAGGGAAGCAAGTGGCAACACTGCAATTCAATGTCTATTCCCCCTCATATAGAAAGTGTCACTTTAATGATCACAGGAAACGGTCGTACTGTTATCTGTTGACAAGTCACTAATCTCTGTGTTTTATTTGGAGGATTTCCATTGTAATGCCTGCCTAAGCTTGGATTATCATAGCTGTTAAACTGTCAGAGAGCAAACAACAGGGAAGTGAACTTCTGATAAGCATATATGATGTTTTCATCTCTGAGTAATATTAATGAACAACTAACTGCAGAGCTACTGTCATGCAAAATCTTGTGTCAGCGCAATCCTGAAGACTAGATGGGCCTAGGATACGACAGAAACTTTGTTTCTGTTGGCCTGTCCTGGTAATTGGAGTGCAAGTGTCAAGGGAATTGAACACTACAGGGCAGATAAATTTAAGTTTGCCTTGCCCAGCACCATGGTACTTTCCTGTCACATTGGCTGAGTTTGTCAATGAACTGATTGCCCTTGCTTTGAAGTAATCTCTTTGGTCCCAGGAAGAGAGAAAGGAAACAACTCTGGCTGAAGATTCTCTAGATCATTTCTGGTAGCTTTTGAAAAATATCGTTCTACCATCTAGAACATTTGAAAAAAAAAAAAAAGTCACTCGGTATGAAATTTGTGTTGTCTACCTGCTGATCAACATCTGCCAGACTTCACAAGGGATTAAATTAATTTTATTGTTTATCCATTGCTAACTTCCCCCAGTGCCCTGAGTATTAGCAGTGAGAGGAGAGAGGTGTGGAGGGGAAAGGACTGGGTTATCTCACAAAGCAACTCTCAGTCTAGGCCTGCTGAGGAAATAAGGATCGGTTGTACTGAATAGCATAACCTCACCTCTTTGAAAGATTTAGGCATGCAGCTATTGAAAGCTCTGTCCATGTCCTGAATGTGTAGTCCCTGCAGTCCAAGTACTCCTAAACACATCTTTAATTAGCTGAAAATGCAATTATTTTTACAATTATACTCTGCAGACAGCTCATAAGAATATCAATGATTTTTTTTTTCCTCCCCTTCCTATTTAAAAATCAGCTTCCGTTAGAGGAGCAGAAGATTTACTGGAGAAATAAGTGCTTCACTTGCATTTAAACCATGTAAAAAACAGATTGCCTGTGTTTTTAGACACTTACATCAAAGTAATTACAGCACTATATGAAGTATTGGATTCATTAAGAAGCTCTAAAACAATTTTTAGATACCATTAAATAAAAGGAAAAGAAGAAAAGATTGGGAAACTACAAATTAACACTTATGACTTGCCTTCTCTGTCAAATAAACTCCTCCCAGCTTTTGTCTAAGGAACAAAGATGCCTGATAAAGGGCAACATGAGATGCATGATGGAAGAACAGATAAAATGTTGGACTGGGACTCCGGAGGTTTACATGAAGTGTCCATCTTGCCACAGAAACCTTGCCAGAGGTTTCCAATGTGCAGTGAGGAAGTTAGTCTATGTATTCACGCAATTAATCCTGTATTCAACATCACAAAGGCAATATTTTCTTTCTTCCTGGTCTGTGCAAATTGCAGCCTGTTTGGGGAGGTCAGGGTCTCATTACAGGCATTTATTCAGTGCTTACAGCAGTGGGACATTGGCTTTGCTTAGCTACCAAGATGACAGGATTCTACTATCTGAAGATACAAATAAGACTATGAGAGAAGGTACTTCAGAGAGTTCGAAATAGCCATAACATAAAGAGGGCAACATTAGTAAAAAAGATGGTAACATTAGTAAAAAAGATGGTTAGCAAAGAAAATATTCAGGTAATGAAATCTCTAACCAAGAACACTGTCTTTGTGAATAGTTTCTCAGGCATTCAGATGTGACAGCGTATTTTAAGCTAGATTGGGTAATGTACCTGGAAACATTGTGGAAGCAACTATAGCTGTGGGGCTGATGTTTGCTTATGCCTGAATGAATGTGCCTGTCTGAGGTAGTTACAAGAACCACAGGCTTACTCTGGAAATTCAGGCACAGTTTATTTCTAAAATTTAAAGCAGTTTCCTGTAAACAAAGTTAAGGCAAAAGAAGTGGGCTCTCTACTAGGAACTTCTAGGGACCAGCATGCCTCAAATGCTTTATTTTGCCTACTTTACACATTAATTTCCCAAGTGTTTCCTGATTCTTATTTGGTTAACACATTAGGGTATTTAATTCTTATTTTCTACACAAATTGCTCATTTGCAATCAAATTTCCATCAGTATTTGCTATCTTATTATCATGGTTAACATCAGTTTGCACTTTGACATTAACTAGAGAGACATTCTAAAAAGCAACTCACTGTTATAAGTTGAGAATACTATGGATGTGTTTTTCTAACAAAGAAAATTGCTGTAATGTCTCTGGGTCATTCCAGTTATCGAATCCCAGCATCCCAAAAGTTTATCGAGCAGCCATCTAAGGTTTGCAGTTTCACTGATTGCACTTCTATGAAGCTAATTAAGCCTCAGTAGGACAAAGCTGGAACTGCATCAACCAGAATAAAAGTCATCTTCACCTGAAGCTTGAAGCCACATCCATCCCACAGAGGATGGCGTGGCTCTATCTGGGGTCCACCCACACTTCTGGGATGCTGGCATTCTAACAGCCCCTGGGTGTGTTTAGCTCTGCTCCTGCCTATGAGTGTATGAATTGATTTATCATACAAACAGCCAACAAAAGTGAAAATCCTCAGTGAATCACAAAGGTGAGAAAGGATAAGACTGGGCCACAAGAGAGACAGATCTACTGGTGCTTTCAACTGTGGCCAAAAGTGAGATGTGAGATCCACAGATAAAGCTTTTTTGGCATGTCTGTCAATTTCTCAGGATTCCCACCTGCATCAGCAGACTTTGACACTCCAAAACCTCAGAGAGTGATGGAGGCCTCTGTACCACCCATCTCTTCACGGTACCTTGCACCGGTCGCAGGCAGAGCTGTATGTATAGGACCTTCACAACCCAGAACTATTTATTGCAATAGGGGCCAATTGTGATCATGTGAAACACTTATTGACTCTTTTCCCTTTTATCTCTTCATGACAGACTGCCTGGTGTCAGCTGCTCCACAATTCAGGCATATATATGCAGCGTAACACCACAAGAACGTGAGTGTGGTCCTTTCCAGAGGTCACCATTTATGTGAGTAGAACTCAGTGTAATTCTCATCAGAGCAGTCCTTCTCCAAGGCCTGAAGATTCAAGTTCGCATGCACAAATCTCAGCTGATACCATTAAGAATTTTTGGTCTCACCTCAGAGCAATCCTGTGAGAAGCAGAACTTTTACTCCTGATTTATGAAAGAAGTCCAAGAGAGCAAGCTGTCTCTTTTGTTAACAGTGCAGCCTGAAATAATTTCTGAAACAATATTATAGCTGTACTCTTTAGTGATGACTGTCTTTTTTTCCTCCACTGTAAGGCAGCTTCACTTTTCTCCATATTCACACAACCTCAGCTTGTGATTTTCCTGTACATTCCCCTGAGTATTCCAATATAATTATACCATTCTTTTGGTTAGACTGACTACTACTTTGACGTCTGAGTAACTTATTTCTTTTTATGTTACTTCTATGATGCATGAATCTTTCACCTTTCCTCCCATTCACTGTGAATACCCTCAGACTGCAAACTGAGGAGAATATATTATAGTAGGGGGAATGCAATGGAGAATCAGATGGGTAAGAATGAAAAGCTCAGTTGTAGGAGGAGACAGCAAAGCTATTGAACCACAAATGAGTTTGTGTAACCTACATTTTCAAAAGTCTCCAACAAAAATTAGTTTGAGATCTCTGTGAACACAGAGTTACTAATTCTGGGTTTACTAGAAATATGAGCTGTCAGTCTTAAAGCCATCTAAAGAATCAATGTCCCTGATAGCCAAATGACAAGGAAGTTAAGAACCAACCTCATCAAACATGGCTTTTAATTTTATCCCCCAGGATTGTCTTGGATTATTCAAAACCATACAGATGGGATTCATACCCAAAGAAATGTATTTCTGAGTCCTGAAAGAACGGCTGTTGGAAAGTAGAAAAGATTTGAGAAGGATGTGATTCTGCATACATTGAATCGAACTTTTCCTGCAGCTATTAAGTTTACAGCCAAGAGTTACTGAAAATATGGAGTTAGTGGAAAGATTTACAGTAAATTATCTGTATTTTGAATTAGAGAGTTCTAGATACTTAATAGTAATTGTGAAAGTGTTATCTCTCAGTAAAATGCACATTAATCCTGCTCTTTCCCACATTAGGAAGGATCATTCCCTGGTTATTATTCAACTCTGTGTTCCAGCAATTTTCAATTCTCCACCTTCAATTTCTGCTGACACCAGAAGAGAGGTTGCTTGTCAGCTGGGTGTTGCTCTCTGATAATTTTCTCTGGCGTTAGGATAGTTCCCGTAACCTGGAGCTGCCAAGCATTTTTGGAGCCTGCTCCATTACCAGGCTTTCACAGTGTCTGAAGTGGTTGGAAGGGGACAAAGCAATCCAGATTCTGACTCTGACCTTCTCCAGGGGTAACCTGCCTTTCCCCCATATCAACTAACCCCAGAAAGCTCCCTGGTGCTGGCAGCTGTGGCTGCAGGAGGTCTCTCTACTACTTACCCTGGAAGCCTGTGGGTAGTCAGAGGTAGGAGAGCTGCAGCAGAGCTGGAGGCAGCTGGAGAAGGGTCCTCCTTCCCTTGACAATTAATTTTCCTTCTCTACTCAAAAAGTGGGTGTCATGCGTGCTGATATCCCTATGTACTTACTAATTAGCGTCCCATTCACCTTGAGCTACAGAGCTCACAGCTGCCAGCTGCAGTTTGTGATGTCTAGAGTATGGGTTTGATGAACTCTGCAGACATTTTAATCTGTTAAATATAGAAAAACTGAACAGCTTCCCAAGACAGTCAGTGCAGCACAGAATCATGTGCTTGTCAAGGCCATGTCTGCACTCCTGACTTCCAACTAATAGAGCTGCAAAGTTGGTGAAACTGCAATACCAGCTGGCTCAGTCCCAGGCTAATTTCTCAGGCAAATATCCATGTGACAGAAATTAGCTGCTACACTGGGCATTAACTACTACTTTCACTGATTTGATGACCAAGAGTGTGCCATAAACACTGTGCCAAAAGTCTGCCAGTTAGACTTTGGTACAGTTAATGTCTTTGTTTCCATAATTAGGATGCTTCTAAAATAAATGCAATGGAATTACCACTGGCCATTTACACCAGAGTTTATAAGATCAAGCTGAATATACATGTTCCAGGTGTTTACTCAGTATTTAGCATGTATTTAAACATTGTCTGTTTATTAACATACAATAACACAGTTGCCACTGAGGAACTGGTAGAGTCACCTGATACTTCCTACAAGAAAAAAAGTTGGAAGCCATGAGCAAATTCTGTGCTAATGTACTACTGAAAATATTATGAGATTAAACACATACTTTGCAATTACAGATGGGGCAAACAGTCAGCATCTTTAGTCAAAGCACTGCTTCAACTTCAGCTGCTTTAAAGAAAAAAAATATTTTTTTTATTAGAAAGATTTTTATGATGATAATTAAATATCCCTTGTTGTTAACCTCATTGCATAACAATGTTTACAAGGTAGTAGGCAAAAGAAAAAGATTTTTGATATCTTAGTTCTTCTGTATCTTCCTTTGTATCTAGCTGTTGCTTTGGCTTTTCTTTCAGCCTTCTAGCTTCTGCAAAATAGGCCACCGTCTCTCTGAAATGAGAATCCTTTGCTCTTCTCTATGAAAAGAGACTGGGATTCTTTTGCATATCATTCATTCAGAAATATTACTATGCAGTAATTAGCTCATGTTATGAACAGCCAACCTGGAAGCTTAAAAGTGTGGGGAAGCTTTTCTTCAAAAAAAAAATTAACTGTTTAGTTTATATTAATATCAAAAAATCAAATAAAACCAGATGTTATGTTATGATGTATAGTTAACTGAATTAGAAGAGATAGCACAGGGGAAAAGAAAAAACATGTTTTCACAGTGATTTTTTTTCCTGGGGGAGTTAGAGGAAGAAACACCCACTACTAAATTATTAAAAGTGAAAAAAGTACATAATCAAAGTAATATGGATTAATGGAGAAATCAGAATCAATATTTTATTACAGTTGTTAATGAAATATTTACCAGACTAATTTTCTTACACACTCTAAAATAATAAAAAAGATACACCCCTTCCATTAACACCTAGGCTAACATGCCTCTTCTTATATTTGTGTTTGTATGAAAATCAACTAATTAAATTAATCTACAACAAGAAGATTCATGTCTATGGCTTATGTTCAAGTCTTTTGTTTCCATGGTACCTTATTTCCACTTTTGGCTAACCTTAGAGAGCATTCTGAGGGGATTGATCCGATGTCCGTTGAAATGAATACATAGCACAGACACTGGAAAGTATGGAAATCAATTCAAAGACTTTCATTAACTTCACAGTATTTTAGCCTGAACTCATCACTCTTTAATGACAGCTATGAAGAACTGCAGTCAGTAACAGATTCTTAAATACAACATTGACCACCATAGTATGAAAAAGAAAAAAAAACTTGTAAAGGCTGGTGAAAACAGGGTGCTAGAAAACACCAGATTAGGAGCAATATGTTGAGAGATGCAAATAAAATCCCAGGCTCAACACTTTGTGAGGAAGCACTCATCTGCACTGATGGTGACGAACAAGGTGAAGGGGGAAGGTAAGAATATCTAATGCAATAGAAAGCATCTTCGGTCCTGCTCAGTTTGTTTGCAAAAATTACACACAAATCTTTTTGTCACACTGTACTTGCACATGTATTTTGTGCAGGTCACATATTTTGAGCAGTTACAAAAATATATTGGATATATTAGCTAAACAAAAATAATTCAAGAGCGTGCATGTTCTTCTGTTTGTATAAATGGTTCCCATGAGAGAAATAAAACCAGGCTCAGAGGGAGTAAAAATAGCGACAACTGATCAACTAGAGTCATCTCCAGACATGATTTAGGATATTTTCTTTCTACACAAAAAAAATCAAATAAAACAGTAAACACTTGAGGATTTTCCAGAGTCAGAGAAACTGTTTGTCACTAATCCAAAACTACACATTTCTCTTCTTTTTTGGGGGCATAAAGTTTGAGTTCCTGCTTCTACAAGACCACTGCCTGTCAGCCTTCACAAATCCTTCAGGAAAATGGCAAGATCCAAGTAGGAGTGATTTGGCAATAAGAGTGAGAACTGAAAACATTTCTCTAACAAGGTGGTTTCTAAACTCAACCTATTGTCAACAAGAACTTAGAAACACATTTGGAAAGAGGACTCTCCATGCTGCCATTAAAGATTTTTTGACAAATTGGTCTTCTGGCTTTGCAAACATGCAGACTGCAAGGGTGATCTCTACATAAATGTGCAGTTTTTTTTACCCAAGAAAGGCATAAGTAGAGCTTAGATTAAGATGGACAGGAAGCAACACAACACATTGTCCCTACTCCTTTTCCCTGCTAAATGCACACTGACACTGTTGTAAGTCTACTCTTTCACAGTTTATGCAAAATTCAGAAGGAATAATAAAAAAAATCTTCCTGCCTCAGTTTCACATTGCTTTTCTCATCAGAGTTTTGTTGTTTTTTCCCTCTTGTTATCACATCTTAAGATGAATAAACTTACCCATGCTAGATGGACATAAATATACACTACATTTAGCCTCTATAATGTAAACATTATTTTTAGCACAGATAAAAAACCTGTCAGTCTCTCAGAGATGCAGAAGCCACCCAGATGACATGCTTACTGAAAACAATTCTAAATCCTAAAGCCAGTAATCGTGAATCACTCAGTCGCTGTGATCAGAAGCTTCAGAGATGGCCCAGCTCCGACAGACCAACTAATCGCGAGGCACAGAAGGGGGTTTTCAGGACATTCCTTTGACAGGAAAGCCCCGAGACAGCAGCATAAACCGAATCCCACTGCGAGCACTCCCATGAGAGGCTGAAATAGCGCGGGAGCTGCTGCGGAAACACTGATCATACCCCCCTCTAACGAGCAGATTCTGCCGAGGCTAATTACCAAGGGGGTGTGACCACAGCTAACAAGCTCCCGGGGGCAGCCCTGTACCTGCCCCTCGCACTCACTGTGTCCCCCGGCTCCCTGGGTCCTGTCCCCCGTCAGCTTCCGGCATCACATCCCCAGTTGCCCTGGCACCTCCAGCTGCTTCTCGCCCTGGGATGTGGCCATGGTGATT
>NW_010131544.1:1024-1434 GCF_000699245.1 Pterocles gutturalis | reverse complement strand
CAGCCCTGAAGATCTGCATGTAGGACACTACAATAAACAAAAAACACCCAAAACCTAAACAGACACTAACCATGAGAAGCCCAGCTTCCCTGAGGTAGGTCTGTGAGCAGGAGAGCTTGAGGATCTGGGGAACTTCACAAAAGAACTGGTCCAGGACATTGCCCTTGCAGAGGGGCAGTGACAATGTATTGGCCGTGTGTACGAGAGTGTAGAGAAACCCACTGCCCCAGGCAGCTGCTGCCATGTGGACACAAGCTCTGCTGCCCAGGAGGGTTCTGTAGTGCAGGGGTTGGCATATGGTAACGTAGCAGTCATAGGACATCAGTGTGAGGAGAGAAAACTCTGCTGTGATCAAGAAGGCAGAGAAAAAGAGCTGTGCAGTGCATCCTGCATAGGAGACGTCCCTGGTG
>NW_010131544.1:0-811 GCF_000699245.1 Pterocles gutturalis | reverse complement strand
AAGGGGCTGAGGCTCCCGCGTGTCTGCGAATGCCAGGAGGAGGAACTGGGTGATGGAGCTGCTGTTGGACATTTGCTTCTTCTGGGCATGGGGTCCTGTCCAAGGAGGAAAAGACAGTGAAGAGTTAGGACAGACAACTCTGACCAAGATCTGTTCCATTTCTCACAGAAACCCCCCACATGACTTCTGCTTCCAGAAAGACCTTCATGCAGCTCCCTGGTGTGAGCTCTGGTTTTTGCAGGCTGAAGGTGCAATGGGGAGACGGGGATTCTGCTGTGGGCCCCAGAGGAGTCAGTCCTGCTGTGCACCCACAGGTAGATAGGAACATGAGTGACCGCTGTTAAATCCACTCACAATATAAAACAGATTTCAGTGTTGTCCCTCCCAGTTCACTCAAGTGCAGAGTAGAGCTGTGGGGGTTTGGTATAATTTATTTTGTTCCTGCCTCTGTCCCCTCTCCCAACCGAGGAGTGTTTGCTGAAGACAGACATCCTTGGCACTCCTGCTACACCACAAGTGCTATCCTGCTGTGCAAAGGTTGGACAGACGGTCTGTCGGTCTGTCGTGCTCTCAGCTGCCCTGGGCTCACACCTCTGAGCTGGAGGATGATCACACTCAGCTGTTCCCCTGAAAGGAAATGGAGTACTGCTCGGAGCAGAGGAATCCAGTTCCAAAAGGCAGATGGTCTCCACACTCCCCTCCCCAGGGAAGAGCTATGAGCTTCTGGATCCTCTAAAGATGGAGGGTCCTTAACAGAGAGCCAGCTCTCTTCCCTCCCCATGGACTGCACTGCCCAGAGACCCACAAGTCA
>NW_010131543.1:0-250 GCF_000699245.1 Pterocles gutturalis | reverse complement strand
TCGGCCACCCCACCCCAGGCCAAGCGACACTGGGGACAGTGGGGACACCCTGGGCATGGGGACAGTCGGGACGTCACCTTGGGGACATCGCACCCCAGGACAGGGGACACAGGGGACACTGTGGGGGTGGGGACAGGGGGGACACCCCCATGGGGACACCCCGGGGACAGTGCCACCTCCGGGGAGGGGCGCAGGGGACAGTGAGTCCCAGGAGACCCCGCGGTGGGGACACACAAGGACATTGGGGGGG
>NW_010131542.1:0-23265 GCF_000699245.1 Pterocles gutturalis | reverse complement strand
TGTCCAGATCCCTCTGCAAAACCTTCCTATCGTCAAGGAGATCAACACACCCGCTCGATTTGGTATCATCAGCAAACTTCCTGGATCTAATTTTGTTTTGGCTATAAAATAGACCACCCAATTGGAGAGTGAAATACTGTTATCTCCATGCTAATTGTTAAATGACTTTTTTCAGTACTTGGGCTCCTCTGAAAAGTATCCAGATGTGTGGTGGGATACAAACCACTAGGAACTGAACAGCAAATACACTTTTCTGCAGGCATCTCGTCAGCAACATACAAAAACACAAAGCAGGCTGCCTTTCCCACAGTGTGAAACTGTTGCTGGAATTCAGCAACGCGATTTGAACAGTTCTGCACTGTGTTCCTCAACTTCTGCTCAGTGCTAAGGTACCTCTCATTGCCTTGCTCTTATACAGCCTACTTCCTTGTAAAATCTACATCGACCAATCCTTCCAATGTGCTCTAAACTTTTCTTGACTATCTCTTTATGTCACCTTTTATTGCCAGGCTCTGCCTTGCTTTTATCTTGTCATCAGAACCGTGCTGAAGTCGTTGCAGATAAGCTTGCCATTGTTTTAAACCCCTGTCCAGGCGCCTGGCTCTGCAAATCCCTTTTTACACAAAAAGGTCAGCACCGTCCCCGCACGGGGCTTTGCGAAGGGAGCCCCGGTGCTTGGCTGTGCTGAGAAACAGCCTCCCAGGGGGGCTGCCCCAGCACGGGCTGGGGTCTTGGCCGCAGGAGCCGGTGCCTCACCTTCACATCACCAGCTCCAGTGTGCTGCCGCCTTGCCTCCCAGTTTTATTTACCATTCCAGCAAACTCTCCGAATTTGTGGATCCTTCTTCACCAAGCCTGCAGTGCTGAAATGCTACTAGTATAGCATATATATATGTCCTTGTATAATTTTTTGTTTCACACTCTTTGGATGTAAGGAAAGTGGTAATCAGTTCTCAAGAGAAATGGCAGCATAAGCAAAGGGGTGCTACTCCTTGCTGCTCTCACCTGATCTAATTCAAAGCAAATTATGACAGTGGTTTGTACCACCTAATGCTAGGAACCATTTTAACATGATTCTGAAGGCAGTGAAGGTCTTTAGGGCACAGCTGGGTGAAAAGATCTTCCTCCTCACACACATGCAAAGACACATAATTTCCACTGAAACAAAATTCCCAGTGAAATGTTTCATAAAACAAAAATAAATATAAAATGCAACTCAGACTTATGTACTGTGTTTAACCTTAAACCACAGAAAATACCATCACAAACTTAGTTTCAAAATATTTCAAACCAGAAAGTGTTCTTTTTCCTTGAGAAACAAGGAAACACAGTGTCAACTATTAAAACACAATTTCAGACTATTTTCAGAATATTTTTGAGGAAAATTGTCTGAAGCAGGTCCTTTTTGTCATGAAAAGATCAAACTTGATAAATGAGCTTCTGAAAAAAATGTTGCATTGAAAAATTGACATCTGACTCCAGTAAGGATCATCTTTCCCACTGTATCCACTGGAAGTTAGTAACTGCAGACTGCTACTGAATCATAAAATGGAAGATCACCAAGAAGATGACAAATAATAAGTTTTTTTAAAAGAAGCCACGTATGAAACTGGCATAATTCAAATAGGAATGTATCAACTCCAGAATGCTGTCTGTTACCTTAAATATGACATTGCTCAGCAAATTTCCAATATTTCCATAATCTCTTCACCTTCTGCTTTGCAGCACAATATGTTCAAAAATCTGTGAAGGATAGACTTCTACTTTTCCTTCTTGCTGCTCCAGGCTCCAAAGACTGACACAGGGGCTTATCACCACAGCTCTCCAGCAGAAAATATATTTCATTTTTCTGCTTTGTTTTTTTTGGGAAAGGGCAGCAGCACATAAAGGCTAAAGATGGCTTGTTCTTCTCAGGAGCCTACGATCACTTATAGAAAGGAATATGCCTTTTTTTCTCCAATGAAAAATTAGATAACAGAGAAGCACCCAGACCTTTGCTACCTATGCTGGTGTGGAGTAGTAACATTTCTGTGTGTCCTTCTGTGAGTTTGGGGTTTGAAATGCTAAACTGAGGTAACTCCTTGAAAGGTGCTTGGTTTTCATTCTGACTTTTGGTCAGGCTGTTGAGGAAGCCCCTCAGTTTATGCTGTTTCTTCCACATCTACATTTATAATTTAAGATGAGAGAAGAAAGTGGCACTTGAAAAGAATGAAGCTTGTGGTGTCCAGCATCCCTGTTCTGGCTGACAGGAATGGTCAGAGAGACATGAAAAATCAGGTATTTCAGAAAGGTGAATTGTTTCTAGGCAAAATGACTGTATCTGTTCTGTCAGTGCTAGCTGTGTAAAGAAAAAAAAATTGTATAAAACCTCAGAAAATATTCTGTTTTAAATTGACTCAAAACAAATCATTAAGAATTTTGGCAAACTACTTTAAAAATTAATCTAGAACCAAGAAAAATCCCAAGAGTAATGGTTTCAGCTGACAAGGATTTTAGAAGAATTTCAAAATAAAATCAAATGCAAAGTATTATTTCCAGTAAAAATATTTTATTAAAAACTGCATTCTGAAAATAGCTGTAAAGTATTTAATTTTAATATTTTTCACTCCTTGGTGAGCAAAATAAGTTAAAAAATAGGCACAAATTCATGAAATGTCATTTTAGCCTAAATCTACATTACTTCAGTGGGCAAAAAAAATATTTTGGCCGTAACATTTTATCCATCTCTTCAAAGCAGCATTTCTTTAGTCTGTTTTCTTTTACTCATCCATCCACCCCACAATTTTTTGCCTACTTTGCCCACTCTTTCTTCCCTGTAATTGTTACTGAGGGCTATATAATATGGCATAATCAATGGCGCATGAGCAGTGCTGGGAAGTGAAAGGAGGAATCCCATTTACCGATGGATCGTATATCTGACACTACTGTCCAAGTGGCTGCTTTCACATCTTTTCAATTGTTGTGTCAGAAAATCAATCCATGACTTCAGCAAAATCTTGACACTTTCTCCCATCTACAGAGGGGATCGTTAATAATTCATAACCTCTCTTCTTTTCCAAAACTCATTTATTCTGAAGCTAAACACCCCACAAAATGTTCATTGCTGAATCTGCCACCATTCTATCATTCTTCTGAAGTTAAGATAAGTCATAACAGGGTTACAGGTATTTTTAATAGCCACATCTCAGGAGAGGATTCATGGTAAATAATTCTGAGGGTGGAGATTGTTTCGCAGTATGCGACTCTGTTCTGTGCCTTCTACGCAGAGTCAAGTCAGCTAATACAGTAATTGCATAAACAGGATGGTCTTGGTGAAGTTAATTTCCTGTAGTGGCTTCTAGATTTTGTGACAAGGCTGACTGTGTATAAGAAATGTTCTCGTATTCTTGACACATGAAAGACAAAAATGGCAAGCTTTCTTGAGGTAAATATGGTTATAAATAGCTGAAGAAGGGTTTGTGCACCAGAAAGCTTCTTGGGTTTTCCCTGTTTTTACAGGTGATGCAATGTAAGTACTTTTCCCCACACACGCTTTAACATAAAATATCCATAAAATATCTATTAAAAGAACACTTATAGAGGAGAACTGCTCTGTCCCTCAACTTATATGTCTGTGGTGTTTCATAGCAAGGGAAGGAAGGAGAAAAAAAGACTCTCTGAGAACAGAAGCATGTGAAGTATCAACATGTGAAGTATCCTGGAACACATAAAAGTTAGGGATTTGACCTTCTAAGTTATACGTGATGAGATTACCTATATCAAAGCAGAGATCACAAGCAAGTAAGCTCACATCCTCTATAATGAAATAAAATATTTCCAGTAGTGTAACCCACGTGTTATCTATGCAGGTCAGAGTTTTCAAGCCTAAGTAAAATTAAACAGTAGATTTCTGAATTTGTGATAGTGGAGCATAATAGATGCTCATAAATTCCTCAGATAATTTCATTAAACCCAGAAAAAAATGGTCTTCTTTTCTTTAGTCATCTAACAGAATATGGCTGGTTTTAACATTTTGACGGCAGTAATTTGTTAAACCTGCTGTTGCCACCCAGCCCTGGAGTTTATTAGAACTGGTGACCTACTGGAAAGACAAAAAATCTTTATAAACCACCGTTAACCTCCAGAAACAGGTTCTGTCTTTTTGTCTTCCTGCTTCAGATTCATCCATATATGTGTCTGTAGTGCTCCTGGGTTTCAAACAGGGTAGGCAACTTAGTATAGAGAAAGGAGATGCTCCAGTGACCTCTCCCAGTCCAGCTATACATACACATATAAAGCCTTTCTGCAGACTCACTTCTTTCTGCAATTCAACATGTCCTATTGTCTCCAGCTGACAGAAATTGTGTTTTCATACCTACCGGATGTTCTAAATTTAAATGCTATCAGTCTACTGTAAATAACAATGAAATACTTTACTCTGACAGCATTGGAGGCAGCATATGGATTCAAGTTTTAGACAACACTACATGTAAAATGCCTTTCTTTTTATAGCAGAATATATTTAGAGTCTTTTAAGCTCAGCTCCTGAACTGAGTATGATGCATCTAGTCACCCAACCCAATCAACAGCAGAATCACAACTTCATGTCAGTGCAATACATTGTTAACTGATATGTCAGAAAATCAATTAGTTACTTTTAAGTAGCAGTTAAGAGTATCCACACAATACTGCCATGTGAATTATTAAAGAAAGCCGGGTTGAGTTTTCTCCGCAATTGAAACCCTGTCTTGGAAGAAAGTGCAAAATGCTGCTTCTGCCCTGAAGCCTAATCAACGTTATCGGCAGGCAACGGGAACCAAAAGTGTGGTGGAGGGTACAAAATGGGAACGATGCTGCCTCCCAAAGCAAAGGCACCAGCAATCTGTAATGGCTACAGCTACTAAGAAGCCTGAACAATAACTCTTCCCTTCTTCAGAGGTACAATAACCTCCAGGTGGGAATAATGGCAGACATGGCTCTGAGAGACTAGCGAGCAGAGCACCATGAGAAGGACAGAAAGGACCTTCTGTATCCTTCTATAGCTTCACCAAAGGACCTGCTCAGACTTTGTGCACCCCCTGTCACTGTCTGCTACAGATTTTCACCTGGGACTCTCCCCTGGCATGCTGAAGGGAGACATCTCCCACAGTGCTTGAGGCCTGGCAGATTGCTAAATGGAGATCTGGGAAAGATTTCGCTCCAAACGCTAATGAGTCGTGGTGTATCTGTGGTACCTGTATTTCCCTGTCTGTGTGGTCTGTAGGAATTCTGGCTTTGCAGGGTTCAGATACAGAGGTCCCAGATTTGGTGCTTTTCAGGCAGGCAGGACCTGCTCCAAGAGGAGAAGCTGGGAGAGCCACCTGCTTAGTGGCTAGCGCTGTGCAACCTTCACCTCCTTGTTGTGGCTCATCCTGGCCACCTGGGCAAGCCCCCTACCCGCTGGGAAGGTTTGAAAGTTTGAAACCCCACACAGGAGGAAAACTTTCTAAAATACCACACTCAGACAGGACACAAGCTTCCCAGCTAGGCCTGCATCGGGTCTCAAGCACCCAAGAGGTACAAGGTCTTCAAGATGGTGACAGAGATGTTGGTGGCTTGCGGAAATCTGCATGGGAACAGCTCTGCCTGTCTTCTAAGTGTGGTTTCATTTGGCATTTTAGCATATTAGCTGTACTGTGGCACGTGTGCCTGATGTTGTTTCCAGTCCTGTATTTCAAACTAGGTTAAGTCTACACTAGTCTGAGTCCGTAGTTTTTGTGCTGGTACAAGGCCAGGGAGAGGAGGGAAGCTGAGCTGGCAGAAAATGTGTTGGTTCTGCAGTGATTCTGGCTGAGTCTGGCTGAGGAAGCTTCATGTAATGAACTTAAGTTTTGTCTAAAGTGTGTGGGTAGGTGGCTTGGGGTAGCGGAGGTAATGGACGCCCTCACCTTTTTCCTGTGGCCATGTATTGACAGCCTGGGATAGCTCTCAGCAGAGGAGAGAGAGAGGAAAACTGCTCATCAGTGCAGATACAGCTGCCGCAGGTGTAGCAGGGCAGAGACCCTGGCACTCGAGGTGGACAGAGAGTTGGCATTTGGCTGCAGCACGGGCTAGCTGGGTTGGCATCCTTGCTTGGCCAGGTCATTGCACAGCTCCCTCTCCTGGCCAGCACCAAGCTGAGCTCTTGTGCTTCCCTGAGCGTGCAGACCTGCAGCACAGCTCAGCACGGGGTGGTCACACAAGGCAGAGCTGCGTGGAGTGTGCGCTGCGGCCGAGTGATGCAGCGGTGGATGCTGGCAGCTGTCCGACAGTCATCAAATGTACACCCAGGTTGCAAGGCTCTGTCTTTTTCTAAAAGTAACCTTTTCACAACTCTTTGACTTTATTTAAAGGAGACAGTGATGGAAGGACAGCTCATGTCTCAAGAAAAAAAAATTACAAACATGCTTTTGATCACTTTCAAATGTCTCATAGGCAGCTCCAAAACAAATGAAATTTCAGCTGTTGTTCCAAATGTCTCACAAAGCTCGGTTTAGCTGGAGAATGCATCCAGCTTCAGCATGGTGAAAGTGCACATAAATATTATCCCTATCCAAAAAAGCCCTGGCATTTAATTTTCCCAGTAGCCATGTGTATTTTTCAGTGAAATCCACCTTCATCTACATGTTTGGCAATCCCCTCAGAGACATGGGTGAATGCCCATGACATCCCGCTTCCAGAAAAACAACCTGTTTCAGAAGGGGTTTGCTAAATGCTCTGCAAAGAGGATGTAGTGCTTCAAAGCTAGTTAAAGATGGTGTTGCATGTCAAAAACAGGACGTGTGCTCCATCCTGTTTCATTCTTACTTGCCTCTTTGGTTTTTTTTTGTCTATGTTATGCTTTTTTAAAATATGTCAGTCATTTAGCTCGGTTCAGAGAACCCTAAAAATACTTCTGTTCATAAAGTGAAACTCACTGTGCTTGACTGGGTAATCTCTCTGCACAGTTTAAAAAAAAAAAAAAAATGGTTGACAGAGACTGGATGGTAAAACACGAAAGGAACATCAGATTACATTCCTCTCTTCACATGTTTTTTTTTACTAGCACAGGCCACTGGAGCCCATCATTTCTATAGGGAGCCCAGACACTTGTGTTTGAGAAATGTAAGTTTATCAAATCATTGCGAGGTACATAAAGGGATGCATGTGGGAACCCAGTCATTTCACAGTGTTCCTGTCTTGCATATTCACTGAAGTAAAGGTTCTATTGTTAACATGAAGCTGGCTTGGACAGGTGTCGTGCAGTATGCATGGGGATGTTAAGAGCCATATATAAGAAGACAAAATGCTGCGTAAATTTGGGAAACCTCCTTTCATTAACAGGGCTATTTTTACAGTTTTGGAAAGCTGTATGGCCAATATTCCTTCAGGCTGAAAACAGAAGCCATTAATCTGCTTTCGGTTTTCATATTACGTGCTAATGAGACACCATCAAATAGCACAGTGTTCCCAGCTACTTCTATTTTATTTCAGACTGATGTTTACTTTTGCTTTATAAAACAGATTATAAAGCTCCCCAAGGACTCATCTTAAAATTTGTGCAATGCTCCAAACTCCTGAGATTAAAAACTTATCATAGTCCTGACTTTCAGACGATCCGAACACCAATAGCTTCACTGAAAGTCCAGGAGAGTTGCAGGTCTTTAGCACCTCCAGAGAAACAGATTTCCATTTTTTAAACTAATGCCTTGCCAAAATGTATGTCTTCCTTAAATAAGTATTGGGTCAGAACTTACTGCTGGAGCAACACTTGCAGTATATATGTACAAATTGAGAATACCTCTTTTCTTGGCTCTCATAACGTCCTCTCTGCTCCCTAACACCTCCAGGCTAACACTATAGCATACAGATGAAAATTAGCCAGTGGAACAGTGATGCAGTTGATGAAATAAAAATTTATCTAGGGTTTCACTTGTGTGTTCTTTTGACCATCTTTGCACTGTTGAACACACACATTGTGAGTAAAAAGCATTCATCTGAAAGGACTGATAGCTTTTTCCTAGAACCTCAAAAAAACCCTCAAACTAAAATAAGTGGTAAAGAAAAGTCTTTTACAATCTCTTCAATTCTCTGTCAACTCAGGTATTATATTGGGAAAGAAAAGTATGAAACCCAAATCCATCCCTGGTCTGTAGTTTAGTTTTCCCTGGAGATCCTTCCTCTCTGATATCAACATACATGTATCTTGCATAGCCCCATCATTCCTTATCTTTATGTAAATGTCCACAAGGTGCTCACACTCTGATAGATGGGCAACAAGCAATAGGAAAAGGAAGGTGAAAACTGATAATACTTTAAAAAAAAAAAAAAAAAAAAAAAAGAGAGAGAGAGATCTGAGGACTAAAGGTCTGTACATTTCAAAAGTTTGAACCTAACACGATATGGAGGGATGGAAAGAAGGACCTTTTTCTGTAGAGTTAGCATCTGAAGATAGCAGCTATCGGGGGGTGCTTTATCTGCCCTGTAACAGAGGGGCTATTGCATCTCGGCTGAACCACTGTCAGCAAAACCCAGGAAACATCTTGCTGTACAGTTGATGAAACATTTGCCTGAGGTCTCTCGCAGTCCTCCTGTGGCAGTTGAATAATGTCATAACCCAGGATTGTGTAAGAGTTGCTAGAGCGGTAGAGATTGTGCTGTTTCATTTCATGTCACTGGGCTTTCTGTTGGGTTTTTCCTTTTTTCCTCTTTCTGTTCTTTTCCTTGGAAAAACTACGATGTTCCTTTTGCAGGTCTCTCCTTTACTCAGGCAGTGTTAGGACAAAGTTCAAAAGAAAGGAAAACAACATGCCACTTCTTGTTTTCCTGTTCAGTACAAGAACAACGGCCAAACAGCCCCAAACAGTTTCTGGATTAGCCTTTCCCAGAAGTACATTTTTATTTCATTGTCCATTGTGCAAGAGTTCCTGTGATTCCACGGGAATTGGAAATTGCTCTCGTGGACCTACAGCTTCAGCCGTTCCTGGAACAGCTTAAGCACGTGCACAGTTTTCCTTATAGGCAACATTGCATGTGTTGAAGTGTTTGTAGGGCATATAGGTTTGTGGCCATATGCTGACGAGTGAGATTTTAGCATTTGTATAGACAATAATATTTAAAACACTAACAGTGGTCTCTACCTGAAAAGTGAAATTTGGCCAGCAGCAAATACTTAGTAATCTCACAGCCTTTTGTTTCCACATGCATTCCCTTATTTCATTAGAAACATCCCATCCTGGAGTCTGGAAAACACAAACCAAAAAACCAAACCAAAACCACAGTATCAGCTATGCATTTGACAACATTTCTTTTTGTCTACCCAGCCACAACTGCTCCTACTTGCTTTTGTTTCTTCTTATCACTGTCTATGACCATCTCTCCATTTTGTAGAGGAGAAATTAATTATGAAAGATGAGGTGAAAAAGTACAGGGGACACATTTGGTATCCCGGCCAACACTCCCTTCCTTAAATAAAAAAAAAAAAAAAAAAAAAAAAAAAAAAAAGACAAAACAAAACAAAACAAAAATACAAAAAAGAGAAGGAGAGGATCACCATGTGGGCCACTGAGTGCGCAGGGGTTTTACACTGCTCTGGTATAAGAGATGCTCTGTATATCTCCATTGCAAGCTAGGTTCTGGTTGTCCTCCAATTGCCTCTTGCACTCATGCAGTGACAGCAGCATTTTGGCGTGCTTTGCAAAACAGCTGAACTAAACTTTGGAGTATGGTTTAACACTTTTGAAAATGTCTCTCCCTATCTATCCATCCTTTCCTCCGTTCATCCATATATCTATTTGTCTCTGAATTTCTATGAAATTGATTAATAATTTCATGCTTGGTGACAAATGAGACAGGCTCTTCTATATATATAGCACTTGTACACTTCTAGGAAGGATTATTTCCTCTTAAACGCCAGAGAAATGAGATATATATCACTTTGCCTACAGAAGAAATTTCAGGTTTTGCAGATACTGACTCATTTACGGATTTATCAGAACACAATGGCCGGCTTCTGTTACCATTTCTGATAAAAAGTTGCCATCCCAGGGATGTCACTGAAATTATTCCCATGTACTGCATGTACCGGGGGAAAGAGGTTGGGCTTAAACTGTCCTATGTATCTATTGGGAAAAAAAAAAAAATCTCCTCTTCATAGTCAGAGGCATCCTCATTATACCACTGGCTAGTGTTAGTGACTACAAAATACTCTGAGCAGGGGAAGTATGCAGAAAGGATCGTTATCTGTATCATTACTCTATCTACTGGTAGTAGACCCTTACACCTTTGAAACAGCACATCAGCCAAAACAATAGGAACAATCCCAACCTGGTTTCTAACAGCAAAACTCTGAATGTAAATCTTCATCCACTTCCAACTTGAACTGGGCAGAGATAAATCATCTGAGAAGCTAAATGAAAATTACTGACCTATAAATGCCTGAGGCAAAAAAAAAAAAAAAAAAAAAAGAGAGAGAGGGAGGGAGAGAGGAGGGAGAAAGATGGGAAATCTCATGTGACTTTGGTTAGTGGAAGAAAAAAAAACATGCACTAAGTATGGCTGCATGTCATTTTTCAATTTGCTCATGTTAAATAATGATCTCTAGGGCAGAGAAAGAGTAGAGTGAAAAGGAAGAGCTCTCCCCTCATCTTGTTTAGTTTCTGCTGGTCTTTTGCAGTGTCTGGCCACTGCCTGTCTATCATATAAACTTAAACATGAACCACGGGCAGTTTGGTATGTCTTCTCCTCTATCCTGGACCTTGTACTTGATGAGGAAAAACAGAGCAGCCACTGGCTTTTTTGGTAAAGACTTCTTTATCTTCTTTTTAGAAAGCTTTTCTTTGCATTTTCATGAAATAGAAATCTTGACTGTAAAGTAATAGAAAGTATTGGGTGAAAAAACTCTTTAATAATTTCTGTTGGAGCAAAATAAGGAAATCTTTCACTGTATGCATGCGTGTGCATTAACTTCCACGAGACAGTTGAATATGTGTGGGGGCTTCCATTGGTCTGTTAAGCATGTTGCAAGCCTTTTTAACTGAATCAGTTACTTCAGAGGAAATACTTCAAAATAGTTTTTATTTCGAACACTTGTGACGGGGGTGTCACTGAAGCTGGAGGGAATTGTGCTGCTGAGCGTGGCGGTGGAAGGTGATGTCCGTCCGATGGTGCTTCACGTTCGGTGGTTTGCAACTTTGCAATAGCAAAGTGACGACGGAGGACCAGGTAGTGCAAATAGTCATTGTCAATTGGTTGGAGTCTCAGGGTAATGGTCACTAGTGATGCTCTTTTATACGAACTAATGGCTCAGCCTATATGCTTGATGAGTTTTTAATCCCTCAAAAATAACAATAGAGTAAAAATTTTCCCATCAGAGCATCAAAGACAACTTTTTATAATAAGGGTATTTTAGATAAAATAATAGGAATTTTAACAAAACATTGACAAATTGTATAGACCCTGCCATGGTCCATTTTTGCTGTGTATCTGTGGAGAATAAGACTGCCTTTTCCAGCATCACTGGTACCTCTTGCACAAACAGTGTGCTGGAGAGAAAGACTTTTTTTTTTTTCATATTTGGCATACTGCAAAATTTATTTATTTTCTATAATCCTGGGGCTAGCTTTGCTCTTAGTGACTCTTTTTCGGCTAATTATTTACTGAAGTAAACAAATTGATATCTGTGTGCAAAAGGGGTTATAACAAGGTTTTAAATATTTTTAAGGGTTTGATTTTAAGAGCTGTGATGAGGACGAAAGAATGAAAGTTGGGAATGAAGAAAGAAAGATCTATTATTTTTCAATCCTGCTCAAAGATTCCTTCACTGTTCCTCTCCCACCCGATGTTTTAGTGAGTCTATATGGCACCTTCCTCCGGGGGCTGCTGTTAACACTAACTGCAACAAAGTTTCTGTCTGCAGTTAGATGAGGGGACAAATTTTCTTCTGATTTATAGTCTGTGAACCCCTTGAACTCTGAATTCTGCTCATCCTAAATCAGTGCCGAACTGAGAGGATCAGCATTTGTTTCTGCTGTAGAGCACTTGGGAAGATGGCATTGAATCGTTTTGCGGTATACCTAAGTGCTAGATAAAGCCTGACACTGAGGACTTACCGTCCCAGCACTAAGAGGTGATGCACAGGCTGTGACTGCCAGAGGAGCAGCCATGTGCCATGCCCCTGGGACAAGTCTGGCCTTTTGCTCATTTGCTTCTGCAGAGCTTCACACACAGTGCAAGCACTAAAAAAGCCTGCGATGCCACTGGGTAATTTATTAGGCTTTTCAAAAGGAGGCAAAACAGTGAGACATTATTTTTCTGACATGTCCAGGGTATTATGACCCATGACAAGAATAAACTTTGGGGTTTGTGGGATGCTTTCTACTTTGTAAGATATGGGGATTCTTGGTGGTTATCTTTTTCATAGCACCTGAGAAATTAGCCTTTTAACTCCGTGCTCATTTAAGAGCATGGAATATGAAGCAATTTACAGAAGGATCACAGAATCCCAGAAGGGTTGAAGTTGGAAGGGACCTCTGGAGGGCATCTGGTCCAGCCCCTCTGCTCAAGACGGGCCACCTAGTGCTGGTTGCCCAGGACACATGTGAGTGTCCAGTTAGAAACATTTGTTGTGTTTTAGATTCTGTTTTTAACAGACGCATGTAATTCTTGCTCTGCAAGACACTGACGATACTGTAGATAAATAGAATGTTAAGTGTCTCTCACAAGAGATAGTTTGTGTAGTGCATCAACCAAACAAGCAACTACCTTTAACATTTAATATGTTTGTTTGATTTAGTGATGATAATTCACATCTAAAAATCAAGCAAGAATGCTTTGTGTTGGCTAAGAAAGGCTAAAACATATTGCTACATATGTCTGTTGCCTAACAAAGCTAAAACTAAGGCATCTATTGTCCCTAATTTCATAATTGTGTAAATGAGCTGGAGGAAAAACAGACTAAAATATCCTCTTGTCTTTTAAAGTGAACTTGCCAATTTCTAGATGGCACATTGTGCCACTGGTTATCATGTGCAACATCTGTAACTGGAAAGCAGTAGACAAATATGATCTTGAGCTAATCATGCTAAGCTTTGTTCACTCTACAGAAATTTCCTTGTAAAAGAGTTGCATATTGTAGTTGGTATTCAGGGAGCCATTTATTATGACTTGCTGACAAGAATATTTCATGTTCTTGAATATTCTATAAGGTTAGGGTATATTTCAGGGCAGATCTGTAGCAAGACTGAAGTTAAAGGTCTGGAATTACAGCTTTTCTTCTCATCTACCTTGACACAAATCAGAGCCTGGCAACTAGAATGGAGTAAGCAGAGAACCAGGTTCATGGCGGACTTTGTAGTTTGGGGGAGATGGAAGGCATCGGGTTTTGTTAAGCCCTGATAGACTGGCACTTCCAGGCCATGGGAGGAAAGCCCTAAGGTGGTCCAAGCCCAGCACCACTGTCTGGGGACAAGAAGGCATCAGAGAGGAAGAGGCAAGGGACATCAGGCTGCCTCAGCATCCCCACTTGGGACATGGGGGGGAACTGAGTCACCTCAGCTGCTCCCTCCCTCTCCCTGGACCCCACTCTGATCCCTCGCTGGCACACAAATCTCAACTGGGACAAATGAGAGCAAGGCTTTGATACACAGTTGCACCTCATTATGACCTGGGGGAGATCTGTGGTTGAGATCAAAGGCAGTAGATGACATACCTGGTAAATTAAAAACACATAGGGGGAAAAAAAAAATAAATTAAAAAAAAAAAAAACAACACCCAAGAGGAGTAGCAATGATTTCCATTAAAACCATGTAATGCTTGTGTAGCACTTGTAAATAAGTGTTTTAAGTCCAATTACAGGCAGTGAGGGATGCCAGGCTGACAGCCCCGGAACCGTTGCCTTCTGCCACCATGGAGCAGCGTCTGCACCAGGGCCACCCCCAGGACCTGCAGCAGGGCAGCCCCAGGGGTCCCGCTTTGCCCAGCCTGGCACTGGTGGCAGACCCGCTCCCTTGGTCACACAGTGGCTGGGTCTGTCACAGCACCCCGGAGACCTCCCACCCTGCGCTGGTTTTCTTCCAAGGGAAGGCAGAGCATGGAGAGGGAGGTTGTTCGTGCCCTGTCGCACTCCTGTCACACCTGCAGGTCACAGGGTTCGGGGGAGGCCTCTGCCATCCCGTCTATGTTAGTGGCTGCCAGAGGGCAAATATCCGTGACTAATGAACAGAGGCCATCCCACTGTGCCCAGTGGAGCCCCAGTACCCAACTCCAGCCATGTAAGAGACCAGTCCAGCCACGTCCTAGGACTGGTAGGGAGGGAGCCCCAGGACTTCTCCAGGAAGCCTCTCCCCACCTCCACTGCCCTCACCGGTTAGCAAGTGATCTTTTTTTCCCCTCCAAATTAGGCAGTTATTTTGCCCTGTCCCCCCAAAACACCATGAACCTCCTGTGGCCCACAAAAGGTGCCCACACAGAGTGAAGTCTTGGCATTGATCGATACTGGGCTGGGGTTTGCCCAGTGTGAACTGCCCAGCAGTCTGAGCAGAGGCGTACTGTCATACCTTGCCTGGGGGCTACTTTTTAAAGCAGAAATTTGCACTAGAGTTAAATGAGAATTTAGGTGACAGAGAGCTGAAGGAACGGCCACAACTTAAACAGAGACAATGCTGAAAAGGCAGATAATTCTTCAGTCTCAGTGACACTGAGACAGAGAGTGACATTGAGAGTGATGCTGAGAGTAAAGAATGAGTTGTCTTCCCTAAAAATTCAAAATGAGCCCATCTCTCGTATTGCTGTGTTAGGATATCCAGACCTGTTTTGAGTTATCCTTGGGCTTTGAGGATAGGTCTGGTACCACCAGAAGATACTCAAATTGGCCTGTGAAAGAGCGAAACTTAGGAGCTCAGAATAGCCTGTCATGGACATGAATGTCTTGGAAAGTCCTCGTTTAACCATCTGACAGTTCCTGCAAACATTTGCATCAGCTTAGGAGTCCCCTAAAATAATCAAATTGTGGAAGTCCCCTAAAATAATCAAATTGTAAAAGAGTTTTAAGGGTTAAACTGTAATTGTAGTACCAAAAGAAAGTAACACTGAAAAAAAATATACAGATAAAAAAGAATTAAACCATTTAGAAAATATACTTGTCCTTAGGCTAACAAAAATAAAACCCTGGAGAGAGCAACATGCCACGAAGAGTACCACAAAGAATAAACCTTCCGAGTAATTTTTATGCCTTTTGGCTCTAGGGAGGGCATGTTTTGAAAGGAGTGCAGAATACAGCCTGCAGACCTCCCGTTTCCCCTTCTTGTGCCGCTGTGGGATTAGTCATTAGATTTTAGTGAAGGGCAATATATCTAGCTGTACCTGTCGTTTACAAAACCCCAGAGCAACCCAGGGAAGACATACATGGAAAAACTCCCAAGACAGTTTCATCTGTTATACACAGGCGTCACTGCCAGTTGTTCGGCACAGGCATTGCTTTGCCAATGAGATCCACTGAGCATTGAGTCCTTTCACTACAGAAGCACTAAAAGCAAGTAACATTCAGTATATACATACAGTCCTGAGCAGCTAATACTGAAGCATCATTAACACAGAGAGGTCTTACAACACTGGATGTGTGCATCCTACATAAAGCATGTCACACACACATACTTGTACTAGATTTTTCTAGTAAACTCTTATTATCAAACCAAAAGAAGAATTATTGCCTTACACAGAGATGAGACTAGTCTTAGTACATCCGTCTCTTTCCTAGGCCTTGTCCCATAAGCACATGCTCAGCCTAAAACTGCAAATGCATCTTACTTGGTGAGGTTCAGTAGTTGATGGTACGTGTCTGCAGCAAATACTGTTGCTACCTTAGAAGTAAGTGACTCTTTAGCTGGAGTTTTTATTATTAATCAGGATCAAAATTATCCAAATATTTTTTTCTCTTCATATTACTGTCGTTAAGGTCTATATCTAGAGAGTTTGACATCATGTCTTCCTGAAACTTTTCTGATTGCTAGCCCACGCATTACACAGCTGATGAGCTGGCCTGTGCAGGGAGGATGCTCCCCGCTGGGCACAGGGCGGCTGGCACGGGGCTGACATTGGCACACCCAGGCTCAGACCTGCTAAGCACAGGCAGAGTCAGGTGAAGGCAGGATGTTAAGTGGAGAAGAAACAATTTAGGAGATTAACTTGTGGCTTCATCTGTGGCTGTGAGAATGCATTAGTGGTGCCGAGTGTGGTTAATAGCACCTTCGCATTTCAGTTGGGCTTTTCTTCCTCCATCCCTTGTTTGATCAAGGATGTTGTGGTGAAAGTCCCAAGCATGATCCCCCTAACAGCTTGGAAACAAAACCCTTTTCTGCATGAAGTCATTGCTGTGCTGAGGAGGGTTAAATATAAAGTGTGCTGGCCAGTGCAGAAGAGACAGATGTGGACCAGACTCAGTTGCCAGCTGAAGGCACCCACAGGGCCTTGTGCAGCTGCGACCAGCCCTATCATCGGAGACAGATGCAGGGAGAAGCCTAGTTCAGGGCGAGGAACAGCTTCAAGCCAAACCTCTGTCTGTGCCTCCTACAGAAATGAGGTATCTGGGACTTACTACTACTAATCACACTGAGATTTATGCAGGGAGAAGTTTCATGTCAGCTGTGGGTAAGGTGACTCTCTGTGTTGGGACAGCAGCATCTGTCCCCTAGAGAATCACTCTCTAACCACAGAGACTCCTGCTGAGGCTCACAGGGGAAGGGTACCGCCTGCCTTTCCTGGAGGGCTGCAGAGACATCAAAGCACACTAGTTCTATTTCACCATGTGCTGTATTTGAAGTAGTACACTGGATTTGAGACTGAAAGGCATTTTCTGTCTCATCCAATCAAATTAAAACTGAAGCTTGAGATGCAATACTGTCTCGCTGGATCCCCTCTGAAACCTCCCTGGGAAAGAGGCTCCACTCATTCCTCTGCTGCCAGTTTGTTGGGCAGCTACTGGAAATGCTCTGCAAACTCACAGCGTGGAGAAATCCCACATGGGCAATGAACAAGCTACCAGCATTTACCTCATCACCCTTGAATGGGTGATGGAACAAGGGAAAATTGAGAGAGAGAAATAAAACCCATCCTGACCCTTAAAAACAGGAGATGAAGGGCAGGAAGGCACAGGAGGAGCAGAGAAGCCATCCCTTCACTGAGGGCCTTTCCTGATAATATCACCTACTGATATGAGCATCACAGTGTCATACTGGGAATAACATCATCATTTTCTTCTAGCTTGTCACAGCTTCTAAATGGTGAAAGTAATGTAGTAAGAAGCAAAAAGGATGCAGTTAGCATCCTTATTTCTCCCAGCTGTTAACTCCAGTCCAAAGTCTTGCGAGACCACAATTTTCCTTCCAGCAAGCCTGGCTGGGAGGGAGCTCCTCAGGAAACTGTCTTTCTTCCTTTCTGTTTTGCTGTCAGGAGATCCTTTTCTAGAGGATCAGAGCATCTCCACATCTTGTTGACCTGAACAACAAATCCCTTATGTAGAGGGATAATGGAAGGACATCTTGGGATTTAAAAATCTTTCCATCTTAATTTCACTCTCTCAGATTTGGGACAAAGTTAGTAGTGATTTAGGCTTCAGTACAAAGTTTTGAGATCTATTATTTATTTGCTGAAAAGCAATGTTTATAGCACAAAACTCCCTTGTAACTGAGGGGTTTTTTACTGGCAGAGTGGGAACCTCCCAGTCAAGAGGCCACAGATGATGTCCCACAACTTCCCAGGTCAGGAGTAAAGTGCAATGGGGGTGCCTAGGGAAGGAGCTTTGTCCTAAGAATACTTTGAGGCCTTCAACCCTATAGGAATTTTTGCAATCTTCTATAATTCATACTTAATTTTGACTAAAAAGCAAGCAAACTGACCCTCAGAAAAGCAAACCTGTACCCAGTAATTTGTATCAGATGCAGTGTGAATGCTACTGTTATATTTTGCCTATTAGCACCATGGCTATAGCAAATTATTTTTCCTAGACTGAGTACCTTCTGTGGCCTGGATCTCTGTCTGATCAGTCACCGTTAACTGCAGGAGCAAAGTCTGGGGCACATGAGGGAAATACACCTGCACGTCTCCTAGCATAAATCAAATATCATCAGGGCTTCTCCAATACAAACTTAGATGTCCAGAGCGCTCAGGGCCATCTGAGATCTGAGCTGCAGTTCCTGCTCCACCAGCATGTCCTCGCCCTCAGAGGGGCTGGAGGGGGGGAATAAAGTATTTATATCAATTCTGTGCCATCTGCAGAATCCTCCTTATGCCAGAGTTGTTCTCTGCTGTCCAGGTGGGTCGGATTTACTGCTCTCTTTACATGTCCTGGAAGCAAAGGGGCTGGACTTTTTTTTTCTTTTTTTCCCCCCATTTGCTGGTACAAGGCATCTGTAGTGTTCCTACCAGAGCAGAAGATCAAAAGCCCAAATGTTACTATTAGTTCTGGAGGTTGTTATGATGTGAACCTGAGTAAATAAAATGCCACAGAAAATACTAGGTGCGGGTGATGTTATCTGCATTAATCTAGGCATGTAATGAGCATAGTATAATGACACACAATGCATATTTTTTAAGTTTCCAAACCAGCGAATACTTATACGAGATGGCAGCTTTTCAACAATTTCCATTCCCTTCTCCACCCCATACTCCCAAGTATTTCAAGTAATTGGCTTCTCCTCTAGGGATTAGCCACAGCAAAATAATATTAAATGACTAATTTTCCTCACTTAGCCTTTTCCCCCTCCCTGCTTTTAATTTTGAACTGCATGGAGCAAGAAATCATCCAAAAGCTCTGAGTGTTTGTGTGTGTTTCTTCTCCACAGCCCTCTCAAATGGCCTCAAAATCATCTGGGCTTCTAGGTCATGTGGTACATCCTGGCACCTTTTGGCTTCGCTTCTACTGTTTCTTAAACTTTCCCCTCCAAGGTGCTTGTCAAGCTCTGACTTGAAAAGTTCAAGTGATGTTGAATCTGGAGCTTCCCTGGGAGTGTATTCTCCTGCCTATTTGATCTTAGGATCAACGGTGCCCCTGCTCTTAAAACTGAACTCATTTTACTTCAGTTGGCATCTGTTATTTCTTGTCTTATCATTTTTCACTAATGAAAACAGTTCCTCCCCTTCCTCTTTATAGTTGTCTTTCATGTACTCGTAAACCGCAGTCACGCTGTCCCCTTGGCTTCCCTTTTGCACCAAATTATATGTATGTGTTTAATTCCTTTAATCTTTCCTTATAGGTAGTTCCTTCCAGACCTTTAATCACTGTAGTTGCCCTTCTCTGTAATCTCTTTCATTCACTGATACACAGCCAGTAACACAGTGGACAGGACTAAGCCCATTGTTCTCCCTGGGATTTGAGAAAATAAGACTGCATGTTCCTTTGGCTCTAGACGTGAACCCTCAGCTTCTGCACCTCTTGGTAGCCTCTCCCTGCTTATCATGCACCAAGTGCCCAGATTTCACTTTGAGGAAGGCAAAATGCATGGCATCCTACCTGCACAGCAACCCATTTCACACGTCTGTTCCACAGTTATGAGGAGCATACACAAGACAAACCACTGAAAGGTATTTTTGCAGGGGAAACTTGAACCCAGTCTCCACTCCTACTCACATGTATTAACAGACTCAAGGATTAAAAACTGTCTCACAGAAGATATTCTAATTAATATTTTTAAAGCCAGATTGGGATGCTTCTCATGGAGTAGGGGAGGAGAGAGGTTCCCCCAGCCCTCTGCCTGGCTCCCTGGCCCCTGGCACTGGACACTAGCAGCAAGCACACACAGCACACCTGTGTGCTGGCTCACACCCCCAGCAGGCGAGCACAAGAATGAGCCCAGCCTTGACTTTGGCCATCAACAAACCTCCCAGCAAAGCTGAGCCAGCCTGTCTAAGCAGGATGTAAGGGAAGAGGGACATCAACACAGGCTGCTACTGCAGTAGCTTCATGATTATTAAATATGCCCCCTTGAGGAAATGGGGAGGAAGAGTGCTGTGGAGAAATGTCTCCAGGGGTGGTGGCACTGGTGAGGTGCTGAATCAGTCACACAGTTGGACATGCCGTGTTGCTGGGCATGGAGATTGCATCCATGCTGGTAGGTAGAGTCAGCTGAATTGCATGTCACCACCCATCCTTTCGGGGTCCTGCCCAGTCTGAGCTCCTCCTTTGGCTGTTGGTTTGACTCATTCCTTCACCCAGCAAAACCCTAGGAGGACCTGCAAAGCTGGGGTTAATACTGGATGCAAATTCACAGTTTAGCCTCTCATAAAAATTATTCTTTCTTGGGTGTACCCTGCTCCCTGCCCATTGCTGCCACCAGTTGGTAGTTTGAGTCAAGAGAGATGCGGCTCTCTGGGTTGTAGTTTCTGAATGATGAGTGAGGTGAAATGGTAAAAGGTAGCTGTCATTGTATGCAGGTCTGTGTCCTTGCCATATATGTCTCTGATAACATGTTGATTATTCAAGCAAATCGTTCCCCACATCCTCAAAACAGGAGTCATGTCTACCTTCTAAAACATTTAGAGTGACAAGAGCATGGATTGGTCTGCCCTGTTTGAAAAGAAAGAGGGTCTCAGCTTCTGCTGAGGAAGAATGAAACAGGCTTTTGACCACCATTATCACCTGGAGGTCCTAAAGAGGATGGAGAGTCCTTGGGAACTTTTTCAGTTGTAAACTCGGGTCACAAGTAATTAGATGCCCAGGTTAAAGATATTGAACGAATATGTGTTATTTCATCTTTCCTCACAGCCCCTCTGCTTTGCATAAACTGAGCTGCAGTTTACCCCCTTCGAGAGCAAATAACCTTCTATTAGTTAACAGAGATCAAAGATGAGATCCCTGGAGGGGTTTAGGCACTTCCCTCTCCCTGAAATGGAGGGAAGTTAGACACCATACACCTGTGTAGTCCTGGACACATTTCCCCTGCACCATGCTGGCCATCTCACATCACATTCTTGGTGGCATCATACATGCCTGGATGAAATACACGTATTTTGTTGTGTGTGAGAGATCACTGCAGGAAATAAAGACAATCTAGTCTTCTTTCTCTGCCAGCTGCTGCTTTTCTCTGTGCAATGTTTCATTATTCCAGTAGCCCAAAAATAATTTAATATATCACTATAGCAATTTTTTTTCCAGGACTGTCAGTTAAATCCCCCATGATAGTAACTGCAATGCAATAAATATTTGCAGGGGCAATTCAGAAGCCTGATCCTACTAATTTAATTCACAGGCATTGACACACTGATTCATCACTAGTAGAAGTAGAAGGACAACTTATCCCACTATAAACATCTTGAAGAGTGTCTTACTACATATATTAAATGAATTCAGGTGTGAGAGGTAGGAGCTGACCCACTGAATAATGAAGTCCAGGTGCTCCAAACAATTAAGTGTGTGTGTATTTGCATTCCCCAAAGAGATTTCTATTGCATTCAGCAGAAACGCTGCTAAGAATGAGGCTGGGCACATTTCTAGGTGTTGGCAAGATCAGAGTCTGTAGCCAGTTCTTTCAGTTTGTGCTCATATGATACAAACACCAGCAATGTTAAGGTCTGCATTTTTTCTCCTTCAATAAAATGTTTTGTTGCCTGCCTCGTGCAAGTTTTCTCCCATTCCACACAAATCCAAACTCTTGTAAACAAGTGTCCATTGCTGCCTGCTTGGCCAGGGAATATTTACCTGTGCAGTGGGAACTCGCATTGTGTTCAGGCTCTAATTCACTCTTTGCAATTTAGACTGTTAAAAATTCATCCATAAATTGTTGCTCCCTCTCTCATATTTCCAAAGCTTTTGCTTAACTGTATTATGTAAAAAGGTGCTTTGTGGTCGAGTAATCCTGTACGACAGAGGCAAGGCATGGTAGATAGGGATTCACTTGTGGTTTGTTTACGGCTGTAATAAATCGATGTCAAAATACAAATGTAAGCGGTGCTGAATTGCTAACGTTATAACACTAGTTGCGAGTCTTGCTTCAAAAGGATTCCTGCATGAAAGACTTAACTGACCGAGCGCAAGTCCTAGCATTAGGGATGCAAAAAAGTCTTACTGTGTGAGAAGAAACAACAGCTTTAAATACCCTGCATCGTTTCCTTACTTTGCCTTATCAGTAATATTTCTGCAAGCTACTTAATTCATTAATTCCTGTTCTTCCGGAGTCATTGTTCAAGATATAGCAAAGGGACGGTCAACTCCTATGAGAGTTCCTCTCTTTTGTCATGCAAACAGAAAATTATAAGGAAGACGAATTAGTGAATTAGCTAAACAAACTTAAAAAACCCCCCAAAAAACAACCAAACACCCAGCAATCCATGTGTAGTTAGTGTTAATGGCCGTGTAAAATACATCGCTCCATCTGTATGAAATTATCTTCACCACGGCATTTTCCCTGTCTGCCCCCTCTTACTTAACTCCTTAGCTTACCTCGCAAAAAGCTTGGCTCCTGCACAGATAAAAAAGAATACCGTCGCCTTTAGTCTACATTAACGCCCTTCACCTCAACATTGATAATGCTGCTAAGTTACAGAAAACTGTAAGCGTTTGATGTTTTCGGCATCTTCTGTTAAATCGTGGCATTTTGTGCCTTTCTGACCATCCACGTGTGTAATGGATCTGGTTTACATTGTATTTATAATAAGAAGTTCACCTTAAGATAGGATGCAAAGCAGAGGGTGAAATTCAGCTCAATATATTCATTAATTTAAATATAAAATACTCCCTACCTCTTGGCTAAAACAGAAAGGGGGGGAAAAAATAAAGAAAAGGAAGAAAAAAAAAATACCTCAAACACTGTATGCGTATTTTAACATTTTAGGTGCTGTATGCAGATGTATGTACATCAGTAAAATAACTCTTCTTATCGGTATAATGCCCGTAAAAAGTTATCAGCCACTAAGGTACCCCAGATGGCTTTTAAGCTGTGGTTTATAACAGCCATTTGCCTGTATATTTTTTTTTCCTTAAAACAGAAGGAAAACTCTCCCTAATAATTTCAATTCGGGATAATTTCATACAAGAAAGTAACCGTGTAAGAGACAGACTTAAAAAAAATTAAAAACAAAAAGAAAAAAAAAAAAAAAACACACACACACAAATCATTGACACTTGGTATGAAATAGACAGCTTTCTGCCCCAAACTCTCCTGTTGAAAACAGGGACCTGTTGCAAGTGCGGCGGTATGATGGGGCTGAGCGGCGTTCTGCTGCTGCCGCACCCCAGGAGCCCCCTGCCCGGGCAGGGCTTTGATGAAGGAGCCGGGGGGGACGGGGACGGGGGGGGACACAC